>NC_057685.1:6238343-6247978 GCF_014466175.1 Vespula pensylvanica | reverse complement strand
AGAGAGAGAGAGAGAGAGGAGGTAATGAGGGGCCGGGAGGAGGGAGAGGTCCGCCGTTTCGCGAGGTAATAGTTTCATACCTCGTTCCGGCTCTGCACCCTCTAATTCAACGTAATAACGACATTCAACCTGCCGTTTCCATCTCTTTCTCTCTTTCTTTCTTTTTTCTCTTCTCTCTCTTTTTCTCTTCTACCCTCTCTTCGATCTCTCCGGCCCACTCGGATTCACCGTTGCGTCTCTCTAGCACGAGGCAAAAGTGTCCTTTCCACGGATCGTCTTGAT
The DNA here is from genome assembly GCF_014466175.1 of Vespula pensylvanica. Taxonomy (NCBI): domain Eukaryota; kingdom Metazoa; phylum Arthropoda; class Insecta; order Hymenoptera; family Vespidae; genus Vespula; species Vespula pensylvanica. The sequence continues at coordinate 6,247,696 of NC_057685.1, read as the reverse complement.
CATTAGACTCTCTCTTTCTCTTTCTTTCTCTCTCTCTCTCTCTCTCTCTCTCTCTCTCTCTCTGCTAAAATATAGTTAAGAACGCTGAACGAACGACAAACGAACAGTAAAACATTTTCAAATCGATCGATCATCACCCTACGTTGAATTTTTTGATCTAAGTCGATTCGTTTAAAAAAAAAAACGGACGATGACGATTGTAATTTGTACAGTCATTTACTAAGAAATTTAACCGGAAACACGGTAGCTAATAGCAACAAGATTTCGCGAAAGAAAAGGAAAAATAGAAGGAAGGAAGGAAGGAAGAGGGGTGGGAGAAAGGGAAGGAAAGAAGAGAACGACGAGTCAGACGTCAAAGAGACCTCCAACGAAGTTTTATTCTTCTTCCATTTCTTATTTTCTTTGAAAATATTACTGCAGTAATTAATCGATAATTCTTGTTACAACATTTATTATGTTTATCGTTATCACAAGGTTAGATCGAGATTTATCAAGAAGATAAAGTGATTCGTAGATGGATCATTGGACAGCTCGATATCACGAGTTCGTAATATAATTCGGGATGCAAAAAGGCAGCTGGATCAGGCCAACTCAGGCACTTTATTTTCTACGTTGCTCGTCTCGGATCAGCGGTCTCGACCTGATCAAAGTTAAGTAGACGCGCTTCTGCTGGCGAGACCTCTTTGAAGCTACGTTGCGGTTTCTCTTTGCCCTAATCTCCTCCTCCTCCTCCTCCTCCTCCTCCTCCTCTTCCTTCATCTCCTCCTCCGCATCTCTTCTCTCTCTCTCTCTCTCTCTCTCTCTCTCTCTCTCTCTCTCTCTCTGTCGTTCTTTCTTCGTCGATCAGCACCTTCCGGGCCAACAACTTGACTTCACCCACGTCACCTTCCTAGGTCCTCGGCCACCACTGTTTCTAATTAGCTCGTTTATCCCAGCCTTTAGTTTTGACCTCGTTCAAAAACTCCAAAAGAATGAATCCAAGGAAAAAGAAAAAAGAAGAGGAAGGAAGAAGAAAAAAAGGAAAGAAAAGAAAAACCGCGTGGAAACGTACGATCGAAAGGGAGATTATATATTTCGAGGTCGATGTTTTGTTTGAAATTCTCGTTCCATTCATCTTTTCTTTCTTTCTCGATGTTGTAGGTACACTTTTGAACGACGAGTAGCTGCTGTTGAATCGTCGAAGCACGTACGCTTCGAGGAGCGTAGTGCAAAATGATCGAGCGAGCGTCGGTGGATCCAATTTTCTTTCTCTTATTCCCTCCTTCTTTCTCTTGGAAACACTTTAGAGAGAGAGAGAGAGAGAGGGAGGAAGAGAGAGAAAAAAAAGAAAAGAGAGAGAGAGAGAGAGAGAGAGTCGTCTCAGCACGTTCGTCTTTCGTTACCCTACCGATTCGAACAGGCATTCGAGAGAGAGGGAGAGAGAGAGAGAGAGAGAAAATGGTTGGTACATGATCGGGCTCCTCACGTACGACTCACGCGCACATCTGCGTAATACCAGGGATCGATCGGTCGATCGAGAAGCGATCGAGTGCTCGATCCATGTTGTTTTTGCCCTTCTCTCCTCGCAACCTTCTCCTTTTGTCTTGTGCTCGCTTCGTTTGCGATACCAGACATCGTAAGCCTCTGAATCGAAGCCTCCTCTTCTTCTTCTTCTTCTTCTTCTTCTTCTTCTTCTTCTTCTTCTTCTTCTTCTTCTCTTTACCTGATTGCACGCTACTACCATCGAACCCTTTGCAATCTCATCGATAGACATCATCGTTCTTTTGAAAAGTTTCATCCAAAAACATCCAGATAAATCATTTGAAATTCTATCGTGTGGGTATATAATTTTTATTATTCTTCTCTAAAGCAAAGAAGAATCGAAGAGAGACATCGTCTTTGTAAATCGTTGAAAGAGTTGGAAGAGACCTCGAACGGAAGGTCCTCGGGTGATGAAAAAAGAGGAAGCAAGCATTATTCCTGTCTCTTATAATATAACCGTGTCCGTTTCTCTCTTCTCTCGAGTCTCATCTCCAGTCGTGATCGGGGTAATGAGGCTTTGCCAGTGGCAGCGGCCTCACAGCCTGAGGTGGTGAGATACGGAGAGAGTGGAGGAAGATAAAAGATGAAAAAAGAGAGATAGATAGATAGAGAGAGAGAGAGAGAGAGAGAGAGAGAGTGCCTTTGGTAGTTTGTACTACCGAAGAAGAGACGGAAGATGGAAGGTGTACAGAGAAAGAGAAAGAGACAGAGATAGAGAGAGACAGAGAGAAAGAGAAAGAGAGAGAGAGAGAGAGAGGGAGGGTAACGCGAAAAGAGAGAAGCCGCGTTGGACTACAGTGGTAGGGGTAAGGACGCTGATTATGGGGTGTCAAACAATCACACTGATTGTATATTCTGTTCCGACTCCTTCTGTCTACCTTCACGTCTACGTCCGTATAAGAGAGCCACTCTTGTTTCCTTTCTCTCTCTCTCTCTCTCTCTCTCTCTCTCTTCCTCTCTCTCTCTCTTTTCACTTCTCTTCGTTCACCTTTGTCTATGTATATGTGTGTGCGTGCGTGCATGCGTGTGTGTGTGTGTACAAAAGAATTTAGAAGGAGAGATGTACTTTATAGCCAGTATAAAAAAGAAAAAAGAAAACAGGAAGAGAAGATGGACAAAAGAAAAGGAACAGACATTCTCTATCTATCTCTCTTTCTCGTTTGATGTTCTTGGTTAACTAACAATGAAGAAAAAAGTAAGACTACAGAGATTTAACTTCTTTATCTCCTTAGGAAAATATTTAATGCTGCTATTGATACCTAATATTTTCTTTTCCTTTATATATATATATATATATACACACACACACACACACACATACAATGTACAAGAGAGTACAATTTATTTCGAGATGTTCGTTTCTTGAAATGATGTTAAATCTGTAGGAAAGGGAACGCGCGATGAGAGTACGCTCGACTATTCAATCTGTTAAGAAGAGAAAAAGAAAGAGAGAAAGAAAGAGAGAGAGAGAGAGAGAGAGAGAGAAGACAAAGAGAGATCGCAAGACTCTTTACCTATTTACCAAGGGAGACGAAAAGGAAGAAAATCGTTGAAGGGGTTGAAAGGATGATAGAAAAAGAGAGAAGAGAGAGAGAGAGAGAGAGAGAAAAAGAGATAGCTCACTCGAGGACCGATTTAGCGATTCCCACGTGCCTCGGTAGCCATAACCAGGAATGCGGCTAGCTTTCCTTCAACGAACATTTTTTCTACCTACTGATTGTCCCGCACTCAGACTCGCTCAAGGATCCTTATCCTTGAAACGTTACGCCGATGCGCGTGCACGGCCCTTAATGGAAACCAAGTGCACGCTTGTACAGGATTATTACTTCTTCCTGCAACACAACGTGGTTTTAGACTTTCCAATGAGTGAGTGAGAAAGAACGAAAGACGATCTCTTTTCGAGGAGGAACGAGAAAAGTGAGGTCTTCATAACTCTTTAAATTTCTATATTGCTTGCTCGTTAAACGATCTCTCTCTCTCTCTCTCTCTCTCTCTCTCTCTCTCTCTTTCTCTCTCTCTCTCTTTCTCTTGACTGTTTCGAACATATCCGGAAGATCGAGGAAATCCCAAGTGACGGCAAGTAGGAGGAACGGGTGGTTAAGGGTTGCCTTTCTTAAAGGGTGCCAAGTTGCGAGGCAATTAGGAAAGTGTCACACACACTCCTATCGCGACTCACCCTCGTGACACGACAACCCCTATCATGTTTTATCGCGAGCTTATTAACGTGTATACTCTCGAATACTTACGATATTATCGAATGCCAAAGAATAATTAGTGATTTCACCTCCGAAAAAAGAAAAACACAAGAGAAAAAGACAGTAACAAAAACAAAAATAATAATAAAAATAAAAAATAAATGAGAAGATTATCCTTCGTTTTCAATCTCGAAGTAGTTACGTTCAAATGTCGTGTTAGATACGATATTACTCCACGTCTTCTTTCACGTTATTTCTTTGGTAAAGGACTCTGAGAACTAACACTCGCCTAATCCGCGAAAATTTCTTTCTCTCGCGATTTTGCGTATATCTCCCTGAGCTCTGAGAATCGAGAGAAAACGAAAGAAGGAAAGAAAAGAAAAAAGAAAAAAAAAAGGAAAAGAAAGATAAGAAACAAAAAAAAAAAGGAGAAAACGAAGAAAAATAACGGAAGTTCAGTACCTACGGGCCGTCGCAAACGAGTCTTCGATGCCTGCTAAAATGACGAACGCGACCGCAGAACTTAATTAAACTCGTAAATCCGCCGGCACCATCGTCGTAGACAGCCACGAGCGTTGTCGTTGCTGCTTCTCCTACTGTACTTTATTTAGCATACCGTGTAACATGTTTTAACGTATATACATATGTGTGTGTGCGTGTGTATGTATATGTCTCTCTCTCTCTCTCTCTATATATATATATATACACACATATATGTAATATAATACCATGCACGGACCAATCGAAACGCTTCATACAAATAATAACTTACCCTCTTTTCTTCTACCACATCTACCAGGACACTTCTACCACCTCTTCTTCTTCTTCTTCTTCTTCTTCTTCTTCTTCTTCTTCTTCTTCTTCTTCTTCTTCTTCTCTCGCAAAAGATCCTTCTATAAATCATTTCAAGGATCCGCGTCAGAACGAAGATCAAGACGGAAGAGAATCCCGATTTCACGTTTTCGCTTTCCTCAAAGTGAAATTTCAGAAATCCTGAAGCCTCCCCCTCTAAAGTCTGCCTATAACCATTGAAGTTTATCAGGCCTTCGGTTTATCGCGTATCCTGGTGGGTACAACATCCTTCGTGTCCGTCCAATCAGGCACGCACTCGGTGGACGGCTTAAGGAAACCCGTGGCGACCGCTTAAACTCAGACCGCGATAATAAACAGGGCCTCCAGTTCTCCTATCCGCTCTTCTCCAACGTATATATTCCTTCTTTCTGTGTATAACACACGTTTACCGCAGGATCCCCTGCGAAAGACTTGTCCGCCGGATAAACGGAAGCGTCCTTCTTTCACTCTCTCTCTCTCTCTCTCTCTCTCTCACTCTCTCATTCTTTCTTTTTTTTATTATTATTATTGTTATTATTATCGATTCCTTTCTTTCTTTCGATCGAACAATTCAGACGCCGCGGTTGGGTTGCTGTACGAATCTTTTCTTTCCTCAAATCGCATCGATCATCTCGTCCTCTTTTTTCTTCTTCTTTTTCTTTCCTTTTTTTTTTTTTACTTTCTTAAGATTCATCGAAAAATGGTGAGAGAGAGAGAGAGAGAGAGAGAGAGAGAGAGAGAGAGAGAGAGAGAAAGAGAGGGAGAAACGTGTACGTAAGAAACCGATCATAAAGGAGGAAGTTTACATTCTAATCGCGCGAAACGATAAGAATGATTCGCTTCCTTGAATCAGATTTTCCTCGTTACATTTTCTCCTCCCGCGTACGCAGCAAAAGTCCCGCTTTTGCTTTATTTTTTTTTTTTGCTTTTTGTTCTCCTTTCGTTCGACAACGAGCGAAGGCACTCTCGTACTATCCGAATTTTATCTCTCAATGAGGAGTTACATCCAAAGCGTTAGGCTGCTTCGATCGAATCGAACCCTTCCCTCGGACGCATTCACGCTTTTCCCACGGCCATTTCGAAGGGTTCCAAGCCATTGGGTTCGTTCGGATTCTGTTACTTCGAACGTTCGGACTTCTTTGACCGATACTCGATTTTCCACTATTTTATTTCCGCTTTGTGACAACGTTTCGTTAAGTAATCTTAAATCGAACGATTTTATGCCCAAGCTTTTTTCTTTTTCCTCTTTCCCGACAACACGATAATTTTATAAGTTATTATATTGATCGTTTATAATCCAATTATTTTTTTTTTTTTAAACAAAAAATTGATTTAAAACGTGAAATAGTTGTGATATGAGTATTACTTATGCTCAAAGTGTATTATAATCGATAGAATTTACATATCCATAGTTTTTTATAGTTTCTTTAAGCATAAGATCATTAATTAAATAATATAATATTGAATATAGATATAATGAAATAATGATATTATTAATTACGATATGCACAGTGCAACGATTAATATTGTGGTGATAAAACGAAATCATATTTACAAGATAATAATAAACGAGTGTAACAAGACTTGAAAGTTTGACGACGTTATAAACGAATTAATATTTCATTAGTATTTCATTCATTCTAAGTAACGAAACAAAACGAAAATTATTTATCGAATGAAATTATTTAAGAACGTCGAAGCTTGAAATGTCTCATATTGAACTGTACTTTGTTCTTAAAGGAACATACTCTTATCAAAATTATTTTTATACGAAATAAAAATTTGTAGAAATAGTTAAGAAAATTATAAACAATAAAAGATCTATGATCGTACGAATCGATTTATGCTGATCGAGGGATGATCTCTCGTGCAAATCGATCAGGATCGGGCCGAGTCGACGATTGAAATTGTAGAATCGAATCGAACGAGCGAAGCGGAAAAGAGATTACGAAGTATTCGTCGTCGTCAGCCTAGCGAGACATTCTTAGCATAAGTAAAAAAAAAAAAAAAAAAAAAGAAAAAACGAACTATCGAAAATCTTGAGAGAAAAATCGTCCTTATTCGTATAAAAGGTATTTCTTGAAAAATTCAGTAGTGCGTGTCGTCCGTCGAATGAAACGATTATTAACACAAATCTACGTAGAAACTCATTCGAATTTGCGAGATCATTTTCTCCGTAATCTTCTAATATCTTAACTGGAAAAGATGATCTTACGTAGATAGGTAAGAAGTAGTCTCTTAACGGAATCTCGTTCGTCGTCAGGTGCAACGCGTCCTAAGCGAAAATTGTCTCGTGGTCAAGACGAGAAAATATTCAAGGAAGGATAAAGAGTAAATATATAATATATAATATAATAAATGACTTATACGAAATAAATGTCTCTGGAACTTGGTGGTCGTCCATCTTGAAAAATTCAGAAATATATAATAAATATATAAATATATAATAATTCGTAAATATATATATATGTATATATGTATGTATGTATGTATGTATGTATGTATGTATGTATGTATGTATGTATGTATGTATGTATGTATGTATGTATGTATATTGAGAGAGAAAAAGAAAAAGAGAAAGAAAGAGAGAGAGAAAATAAATAAATAAAACAAAATCGATAGTTCTACCTTAAATCTAGTTAGTCGCAAAACTTTCGGTATCGTTGAACATACGCGCATGAAATTTATTTTAATTAATAATAAAATGACAAGAGGATAGAAAGTTTCGGAATAAATTATCGAATAGTAAAAAAAAAAGAAGAGATTTTTTGTTTGGTTTTTTTTTTTTTTTTTTTAATCACAGAGGTAAAGGAATATATAATTTATTTATTCTTTAATTCAAAGAGAAGTTAAATATCTTCGTGACGAGTTAACTCGTTTTCCCTGGTTAACAGGTTAACAGAACGGAAAGCTTCGCGTCTCATTACCGATTCCTACGGTTACTTCTTTTCCGTTATTTCTTATAAACCGTAAATGACGTTGGCTCTTTGGGATTTAAAGGTCCCGCCACGATTCCTCGTAATCGTCGACGTTCGCGGAAACGTTCGGTCTCGCGACGAATTACCATACTATTTCTTAACGAGCTAAGAGACTTTCAAGAATTCCCCCCATTCGCTTAGATTCGTAAATTCTAAGCAATACTAACACCGTATCCCTCCGAGTGAAACGACGATCGAGAACCCTACGATTATGCAAAAACTTTCATTCTCGAACGTAGCGAGAGCCATTTACATGAGGATTACGCGGCACGCACAGATGTTACCCATATAATTTCTCTCGCGATCATTTTCACGAATAATGTGAATACTGGGCTTCTTAGAGAGAGAGAAAGAGAGAGAGAGAGAGAGAGAGAGAGAGAGAGAGAGAGAGAGAGAGAGAGAGAAGCTGAACTCTGGCTTTGCTAGTAGCGCGACACGCGATGTAACTTTAGAATAAAGAATATTTCAAGATGGACGAACGCTACGTTCCAGGGACATATTTGTTTCTTAAATAAATCATATCGATCGAGATCGTACCTCGATTTTACAGAAGAATAAGAATGAAATTAACAGAAACATTAGATTTTTGTATAAAAAAAAAAAAAAAAAAAAAGAAACAGACAATTAATTTTTCGAGAATTCTTAAAACATTAATGAAGAGGAAGGAGATATGTTTGAGAATATTTTTTGTTTTCAGCAAAATATCGTCGTTCATCGATTATCCGATCAAAATATAAATGTAATAAATTCTGCTACTTCTATCTCTGACATCTTAACGAATCCTATCGAATAAAAAATATCAGGCGATCTTTCGACGCAGGAAATTCCAGAAACGCCAACGTCGTCATTCGACCTCGGCGATCATCCGTGACCTCGGTTTAAACCAAGCAAGCATAATCTCATCTAAAGGATCACGAGATTTTCGGCTCGGAAGAATTTAAGGAGCACCACTGAAACGTCGAACGGAAGTACCGAGCACGATGGACGAATTAGGATCGAGAGGAAGCTCTCTTTCGGTCTTTTTTCGTACACCAAATGCCTGTACTCGTAAGATCGTGCCGGGTACATCGACTCGATCGTGTCGACGGAAAAAAAGAGAGAGAAAGAAAGAGAAAAGAGAGAGAGAGAGAGAGAGAAAGATAGAGAGATGATAGAGGAGGAGCAAAGAGAAAAAAAGAAGAGAAGAAGAAGAAGAAGAAGAAGAAGAAGAAGAAGAAGAAGAAGATAGAGAGTAAAAGAAAGAGAGAAACGAGTGGGAAGATGAGGAGGAGGTGGAGGAGGCAGTTACGTGATCCACGCTCGAGAGAGCACAAATTCTCTCTCTCTCACTCACATTCACTCTCTTTCTTTCTCTCTCTCTCTCTCTCTGTCTCTGTCTCTCTTCCTTTCTCTTTCTCTTTCCATCGACGTTAAGATCATCTCATTTTACCTGCTGATGATTTTAGTCACCCATTATCGTCGCATCTTTCTTTTTGACGCACGACATTATCACCACTTTTGGAGACTCCTTCTTGTCCTTATTAAAGGAATTAGTTGAGATCAGAAACGAGTAAACTGTTACCTTTTCTTCTTTTATTTCTTCTTCTTCTTCTTCGTTTTCTTTTCCTTCTTCTTCTTCTTCTTCTTTTTCTACAGACGAATCAAACTATTTATCGTGAACGTATAACCGAGGATGATTTAGCCGAGTCGTGAGAAAATGTGACGTTAGAAACGAAAATGCCATAGGGCACATGTACCCGGTGAATCATTTAAAAAAGATCGATTTCATCTAGATGCGAATGGGTTAGGAAGAAACCGAAAAGAAAATGATCTTTAGGTGTATCAGTTG
>NC_057685.1:6148343-6233343 GCF_014466175.1 Vespula pensylvanica | reverse complement strand
TTTTTTTTCTTTTTTTCTTTTCGAATCGCAACAAGCAATTCTCTCAATTTTTTCTTCTATTTCGATGTTCGATGATTTATTTATTTAATTCAATTTTTCGATTCGATATATTAATTTTTTCGGATATATACATTTTGACGAATGGATTTATCGAAATACGAGATAAATTCTGTTCTATTCTCTTTATTCAAAAGAATCTATCGATGATGGATCGTCTACTCCACTCGCGTGCGCCTCGTCACTTAATATTCGCATTCGCGAGCATGCCATCAGCCGACCATAATTATCACCTCGCGCTCGTATGCGTTACCGTTCGATATAGACAAGTTTAACGTTTGAAAAGTATTTATTGTCTTGTCGGAGACTGACATAAAGTGCAAACGATTTATATCGTTGAAAGAGAAAATAATTTCAGATTATTTTTCAAAAACATATATTACAACTATGTTACAACTATAATAATGCGATCTATTCCTTTTGCGTATCTATTTTAAACGAATTGAATAGTTTAGACAAATATTAATTATTGAAAGATGACATTTTTTTTCGAAGATGCAACAATTCTTGCTAAATTCTTAAACGTGAAAAAAGTTTCGAATATCCGTACGAAGTAAAAAAAAAAAAAAAGAAGAAAAGGTAAAAGATGTATGAACGTAATAAAAAAAACGATTTTATAATGAGATCTTTTAGATCGTCTTGAAAAAAATTTCAATACGGTGCACAGGTTATCGTGAGATCTTGTTGAATCGACGAAACTTTTGAAATTTTGAACGACGTAAAATAAGCAAATAAATATATGAATAAATAAATAAAAGAAATGAGAAGGAGATATGAATTCCAGGAAGACATTGGATACAATAGACTTGTCCTTGAAAGCTAAGTTTTGTCATCGACTTCTCTGACCCGCAGAGAATCGTCAATGTCGGACTTTCCGACGACGAACTACGTTTCTCGCCAGTCAATGATTTTCTTCGTCACGTATGTCTTCTTTCTTGTTCTCTCTCTATCTCTCTCTTTCTCTCTCTTTTTCTCTCTCCTTATCTCTATCTTTCTCTTACATACATACACTGCTTAAACTCAGGGAGATTCCAACGGCAAACGTGATTTACATTTCTTTTAGATTATGAACGGGAAAAAATATTAACTTGAACTTCCATTTTTTACATAAACATAATGAATGATATCATGATAATTTCATGAAAATTTTATGTATAAATAACGTTAAATCAAACGACTTTATGTATCTATTAAACGTGTAGACTTTGTTTTAATGTATCGTATAAATTAAGATGTTACGCAAACAGATTTATAATTGATACAAGATGATAAATTTTATTTGAATAATTATTCTAAAGTTCCGTTTGTATCAGCATCTCTCTTTCTCTCTCTCTCTCTCTCTCTCTCTCTCTCTCTCTCTCTCTCTCTCTCTCTTTCTTTGTGTATGTATGTGTCGTGTATTTATATGTATCTATTTACACAATGAATCTCGTCAGTTCGTATTAAAGAGATAAGTAACAACAAATTTCACCTCGCTGAGTCATACAATACTATATTTCGTTGTTGGCTTCTGTGAACGATACTCACGTTTTCTCTCTCTCTCTCTCTCTCTCTCTCTCTATATATATATATATATATATATATATATATATTTCTATATCTCTTTTTTGTCCTTTCTCCAGTGCTTGGAAATTCATTCATCGTACGTCGGTCTAGTCATGAAGTCGCAGCTGACTCGTAAGAGTTATTATACGAAGAAATAACGTGATAAATAATAAACTCATTCGGAATAGAAATTTCTTTAAGTATCCGTTTTCGTTATTTAAATCGTTTGGTTTGTATCAAACATATAATATCAAAAATGTAATATCAAAAATGTAATAGTCAGATTTTAATTTCAACGTAAAATAATTAAATGTATCGTCGGTCGACAGCTTATCGACTGCGAGAATAAACGTTCGTCGGTAAAAGGAAAAAAGAAAGAACGAAAAGATAAAGATAAATATCACGAAAGAACTGGTAACATTGTAATCTTTTAAAAATAGAAAAATTAGAAAGGATTTTTTCTCGCTAGAGTAACGTAATCCAGAACGTCAGAAAGTAAATTTATAGACATCCATTTCCAACGAACGTTCGAAACTTCCGTCGCTCTTAGACCAAGTGACTCATGTCAATTAATCTGTGTTACTCACTCGAAATCCCGTTACCGACTCACGAACAAAGATGTTGAAATGAAAGATGCTGAATTTTATAGAACTCTTTGGGAATATCGATGTATTATAATAATTTTTCCATCTAAAAAGTATATTATATTTGTTATATAATTATAATGATATATTATAATTATAATATTTATATATATATATATATGTATATATATTTTATATAAATTTTTTCATTAAAAAGATGTATAAGACCCGAGTTATTTACAATTTGTATTTATTTAAAATTACATATATATATATATATATAATTATAATATTTGTATATATTTTCTCATTAAAAAATATATAAATTTCGAGTTATTTATAATTTATGTATCCCGATGACTATGATAGTTATCACGCAACGAAACCGAACAAATTAAATTGCGAACAAAAATTTCTCACATTGTTCCTTAACGTGTAATATTCAAATAAGAATATTATTTTGATTATAGATACAAGTACGAGCACCACCGAATGGTCTTATCCATCGACAGCTCCTTCTTATCCAGCTCCACCAGTTAGTAGCGGTGGATCTTACTCTCCTATTCCAGGTGGTGCATTCTCTTATCCCGGTGAATCCTTATCTCATCATCCAACAACGGAACCTGTACCACTACCAACTGGTAAGTCGATCGATATTCAAAACTAGAAAATCTACGATCGAAATCTTTCCTTCTTCTCGTAATCTTACTCGTCGTGGATGTTGTTTCGATTCTCAACAACTATTAAAAAGTAACATGACACACGTGATGTTCCAAGAAAAATGTTCATTCCTCGTTTTATGACACAATCATATCATACATATGTGGTCTTATGTACTATGTAATGTAACAACATAAACAAACGATAATAGAGTATTGTTTTTTTTTTCCTTCATTCGACAGTTAATTGTGGTTTTCAAATCATTGTACTTGAATCATCTTGTTATTTCAGTTTTACCATCCGAGAGTCAACAAGACACCTACACTCCAAACTGCGTTTCCATGTATTCTGGTCACGGAACTTCGTCGACATCGTTGCCTCTGATACCTGGAAAACCCAATGACCCCGATATCTTCGCAGGTGGTGGAACAGGAAGCGCTAGTCCAGGATACCATTACGGTTCCTGGACACCTGGACCAGCTACACCAGTACCGGTCGCGTCACACAATTACAATCCTAATTATCAAGGATATTACAACAATCCGAGTCAAAATTACATAAGTCCAGCTCCGATGGTACTTTATCCGCAGCTCTACAGTACGGTCAATCAAAATCAGATTCATCTGCATCTTCACGGTGATCTCAGCGACGAACAGGTCACTATTGCTGGTGGAAACTTAACGATCAGTAGCAATCGCTTGGAGATTGGAGTTTTAGGTGAGGAGAGCGAACAAAGGAACGACGTTTGGAGACCTTATTGAAGGATTTAAGGATTTAACAAGATATTGAGACAGTAAATAACAACTTGTTACGTGCGTTAATCATTAATAGTGGAGAATGTTTACGTGAAGCTCCGAGAAAATTGACGATGGTTGAAATTGACGTGTTTTTAGGATATTTTCTATTCGCGAGAAATCTTTTAAAGGATCAACGTAAGTGCGTACGGACTCGTAAATTTATTCTAAGGAAAGGCTGTTAATGAACGAGTGCTAAAGGAAAAAGATACGTCGAAGAATTTATTCGTTTTCTTGTATAGTGCGAGATGTCGCAAAAAAAGGCAAAAAGAAAAAAAAAGGAAATAAAAAATTATCTTAGACTATCGTAAGGCAATCTTGGATCTGGTGTTGTTTTAAAGAAGACTGAGTACTCAGGATATCAGATATCAAGTATTCTCAAGTTAAACGTGCTTTCTTTTCGATCTTATCGAAAGAAGGGATAGGATGAGTAAGTTTGTTCGATGGGAAAAAAAGAGAAAAAAAAGAAGAAGAAGAAAAGAGAAAAAAGGGGTAAGGCTTTTGGTAGTATGCGCATTGTGTTTTCAGCGATACCGTTCGTTCTCTCTTCGATCGTAAATTTGAAACGTCAGAGAACAGTCAATGTATGTAAGTAAGTACTCTATCGAACGAGAAGAAGGTAGTCAGATAATGTAACGTTGTAAATATACAGATATTTTCCATGAAATAATAAATACGTACCTGGAGAGTTCCTACGTCCCTATTCGTGATAACTTGTCGCAAACAATTTTAATCGTTGATTTTTTAATCGTTTCTATGGAGGAGGAGAACAAGATGAATGTAAGGAGGGTGGGGAGGGAGGAAAGGGGGTTAAAAAAAGGAAATAACGAAAAGAATACGACGTATGAACGACGATGAAGATCAGAAGAGGATTATTTCCTAGTATATGTTTCTCAGTACTTAAAAAAAAAAAAAGAAAAGAAAAAACGTTGTAAACAATCCGAAGAAAAGAAGTTAGTGGATCGTTAAAAACGGAGCTGAAGGCAATCTTGAGTTAATCTCTAAAGAAGAAGAAAGCTTCTTCTCTACTGTCTGCCGCCATTCGTCCCCCTTCCAACACCCCTTCCTCCCCCTCCCCCTGTTCGGCCCTACCTCCTACCTCAGTCCACGTGACTGAGTTCACACTTTCGAGTGATTTCTTCGTTCTCCCACTTCTCTTCCGTGATGTTTACAGCCCCGACGCATCCTGCGAATAGGACGCGAGGAATAAAACCATGGAATAAGGCGAGGCGGCCGTCGCTCATAAGCTTCTCTCTTTACGAGGATGACTCGACTCGTCTTCGACCGCAGACGAGAGTCTCCCGGCTCTTTTCTACGTCCTTTAAGAACCAACTGAAATACGTTTCGTCTCGCAGGAAATGGTCGACATCTTCGTGCTCTCTCTCCTCTTCCGACCATAAATAGTGGGACAGATTTCAACTTTATTTCGTACGAACTGTAATAACAATATCTAGATATTATTTATTTATTATTATTTTTTGTTTTGCTTTGTTAATCTAATAAACGTCGTATACGCGTCCCGAGGGTCGTTCGGTCGTTTTCGAAAACAAAGACAAAAACGAAAGAGAAACAAAGTTCGATCGAAGTTTCTTCTCACCGTATTTATTTCTTCTCACGTACAGTCGCAGTTGTTGCTTGCTTGCTTGCTTGCTTGCTTGCTTGCTTGCTTGCTTGCTTGAACGTTCTCTTTTACACAATTTTGATTATGATAAATTTAGTTTAGAATACTGTTGCATAACCACAGACGAAGTCAAGTTATCAGGTATGTGTGAATGTGAGTTATGTATTGTGTATGTGTGTGTTGTGTGTGTTCGTGTGCGCACGCTTGTGTGTCAGTTTTCTTCGTATACCGTTCTTTATATTTCTCTTTCTCTTTGTATATTTATACACACATACATACGTACGTACATATATACATATACATATACATATATATATATATATATATATATATATATATATACATACGATGGATTGGACACATTGAAAAAACGGGAGAATACATAGGCACGTTTTATTATCAATTATCGTATTATCGAAACTTTTGCTCCTTTCGTTAAACGATCTAACGATCAACAAACATTTATAACATGTACCGTACATTCACATTAATAGTGAGTTGATTTTTTATTCTTTATTATTCTTTTCTTCTTAATACGAATAGCAAATCGTCGTTTGGTAATCCTCCGTACTCTCTAATTTAGAAGCAACGCGTGTGGTCGATAAATTGGATACGTAGAAAAATAATAAATAATTTTTAATTTCAAAACGTACAGTTAAACTTTAAAAGACGAACGAGACATTGCCAAACGTCGATCGAATATTAGTCCCTTCTCAATTTTCATCTCTTATAACGTTTAGACTATTTACAATAAAATATGATAACGCTAGGTTTAAATTAACGGGAATAGTTACGACGCATTGGGAGCACGTAAAATGTACTTTTTTTTTTTCTGGAGCTTCTAATAGAAGAAACTATTTATTTATCGCGAATCTTTATATTTAAAAAGCTGTCGCGTAGTTCTTTAAAATTTTTTTCTTTTCTTGTCTTTTTGTTTTTTCTCCTTTTTTTTCTCTCTCTCTCTCTTCTTTCCTTTCTTTTTCATTTTTTTCTTTTTTTCTTTTTTCTTTTATCCTTTTCATCGTCGCATCACATCAAATAATAGGCTTCTACTAATTTTCCTTCTCCTTTCTAGTTCATTCTAATTCTAATTTGGATTTGCTCCAAATAGGCCGTACCTACTCTAAATACTCTCTTCATTTTTATCAACGAAACGAGGGAAGGTATAAATACATCTAAATAATATTACAAAAGATATTCTTCAAAAGTGTAATAAATAAATAAACAAAATGATAAGTAAACAAAATAAGTAAATAAGTAAATAAATAAATAAATAAATAAATAAATAAATAAATAAATAAATTAACAAGGGAAGAGAGAGGAGACTATAGGAGAAGAAGCAACGGAGAAGGAAAAGAAGAAGAAAAAGAAAAAAGAAGATGAAAAAAATACATTGAAATGGCTCGTTTTAAGTACGTACTCGAACGTTTTCTGTCAAACACTTGCTGGCGCGGATTCGTCGCACTTATGTTTGTCTTCTTATGCGTTGGATGTGGAAAAAGATACAACGTATGTATTATGTACGTACAACAACAGCATAGCTGGCTGCGACTGGACCGCAAACTACAGTTAAGCGCAAGGAGCATAAAAGGAGAATCGAGATGTGCATGCGAAGTAAATCGTAAATAAAATTCTTTTCTCTTTCTTTCTCTCTCTTTCTCTTTCTCTCACTCACTCTCTCTCTCTCTCTCTCTCTCTCTCTCTCTCTCTCTCTCTCTCTCTCTCTCTCTCTCTCTCCCTCTCTCTCTCTCGCTCTTTCTCTTTCTTGTCTTACGTTGATGGTGGTTCAAACGTATGACGAAATAGAGATAGGGCTTAGATTCGTGTCAGGAAACAGGACACCGTCTTTCTATGACCGAGAAAAGTAACGAGAAACTGCTATCGGTCGTTCATTGCTAGTTGTCGATCAGAAATCACGGACACCATTATTATCTATCGTCCTGAATAAAGCGACTCGATAGTTGTTTCAATCTATTACGAATTATTCGTATATATGTATATTTAACTAATTTATAAATTTCTATCTTGATTTTAGATTTCATTCTATTCCTATAACTCTTTCTCTCTCTCTCTCTCTCTCTCTCTCTCTCTCTCTCTCTCTCTCTCTCTCTCTCTCTCTCTCTCTCTCTCTCTCTCTCTCTCTCTCTTTCTCTCTCTCTCTCTCTCTCTCTCACTCTTTTTCTTTTTCTTTTTTCGTTTCATTTTCTTTTAACGAACAAAAAAATTTCTCGTAAAAACAAATAAGAAGAAGATATCCATGACCTTTTTAATTTCTATGCAATCCAAAGTAATGATAAAGCAATTGGAAATTTAAGAGGAACGAATCTTCTAATACTTCCTTTCGTTGTCACATACGTTCGTTCATTTCTAATACATAATGTATTATCTCTTTCTCTCTCTCTCTCTCTCTCTCTCTCTCTCTCTCTCTCTCTCTCTCTCTCCTATTTTTCTTTCTGTATCTTTTTCTCTCTTTCTCTCTTTCTTTTTCTCCCGAAAAAAAATTGTAGCTCATCCAGAAAATGCTCCTTGGGAAGTTCTTAATGGGCCATAGAAAAAAACATTTGCTCCCAGATGAGCTGTAGCTGTTCCTAGTTGTTGGTCAGTCCATAAAATACAGCGATACGGTGAAAGAGAGATGAAAGTCGTTGTTTCAAGATCTGATCGATAGCATGCCTGGTAAGAATCCTGACGCCACGCACCAGAACCGGAAGTAACGGCGCCAACCGTTCGTCCTGTGAACATTTCATTATCGTTTCTTTCGTTTATCGATACTAGAAATATTAGTTATCAATATTAGAAATGTTTGTCAGCTTTTTTTTTTCTTTTTTTTTTGACTAGAACAGAAGAGATAAAGAAAAAGAAAATATATATATATATGTATGTATGTATATATGTATTTAACTCACCGGTAACGCTAAAATCCATTCGAGTGCCGTACTCAAAGTTTCCGCCCAAGCTTTCCTATGAGCCTCGCTGTCCTTGCTAACGTTAGTCTTTTTTCTAAATTCAATCTCACGATTAACAGATTGTCGATCGTCGAGAAAATTATCGACATCGTCTTCCTCGTCCTTTAAAAACGGATTAGTTCTAAATCCTCGTTTGCTACGTTCGTAATCGCGCAAAAGTTCGTCGATATTGTTAAAATTTTTATAAGAATGATCGATCGACTCGTCGTCGTCTTCGTCCTTCGAATCGCAAGAAATCGATGTCTCGTGAATGATCTTAGGAGATTGGGGAACCGACGAATCTCGAGTTCTTCGTAACTCCATCACTGATTTCGAACGTAAATTTGTAGGATCGAAGCTGACGAGATCGTTGAAATTTTCAAGATCAGCGGTCATTATGAATTTGAGGGACGTTCTTTTGGAGAGTAAAGAAGCCTCGCTTTTTCGTCGTTGGATAGATGGTTTCTCATACTCGATAGCATCGTTCAAGGTCGCGTTGCTACTCGGTAATTTGACTTCGGGTGCGGATATGCCAGAAGTATCGGGTGACGAAGTCGTTCTCCAAAGAGGATACAATTGGTTTTGGCTGTTCATCATTTCTGGAGGCGCTGGTGTCATAGCTACGAGTTTGGCATCGACGTAACCTTCACTGGAGGTACCTCCGGATCGATCGAAGTAAACTATCCTTTCCGTTACAGAACCTAGCCTGGAAGCTGGCCTAGAATCATCCGTTTCAGGCTCTGACTGAGGACCAGAGTCCGTTGAATATTCAGCTGCCAAGTCCGACAGTCTGAAAGGTCTAAGATCATTTTCACATTCCGGTCCAAGTTCCTCCAAGCCACTTTCGTCGTCCAAACTAGGATTATAAACTTCCGGATCTTCGAGATCCTCTGGATCTTCGTTTTCTTCGACATCGTTGATCTGATCCTCATCCCTGTTTATCAAGGGATTATGCACACGTAATTCCGTAGATGCTGGTGTGCTCGTAATAACTCTGTCATGAATCGGTTCCTTCCTCGTGATTTCAGGATAATCGTCAGGTTGTGCAACCAAAAGAAATATCTTCCTTTCAGCGAAACTGTCAGCTTTTGTATATTTTCCATCGTGATCGCGAACTACCTCCACGTACATGTCGCAAAGTTCCTCAAAAGTCGATTGAATCTGTCTCAAATATTTCTTTATCTTCTGATACTTTGAGTCGGACTCATCGTCATTTTTACTACCATTGGATAGAAAATTCTTAACGTAGTCGAGATCCAATACAGTTTCATCGGCCTCACGAAGAAATAATTCAAACAGGGTGATGAACTTAATGGTCCAAGCAGCTCCAGCTTGTCGATAGAGATTCGCAGGTTGTTCGAGATCAGCTACCTTCTGGACTAAGAATTTCAAGCCAGGTCGACAATCGAATTTCAAAGCTGCGGCGTAGGATAGATCCAACGCTGATAGAAAAATCTCGATGTGTCGTGAATTCATGTAGGAAGGGTTAATAGCCTCGGATGATTTATAAGAGACCGATGCTGTTGCGTGTGGGATCACGTGTGATAAGCTAAGATAATGAATGAAAAGAAAGAAAGGAAAAAAAAAAAAGAAAAAGAAACAAAGAAGAGATAAAAATTAAATCGATTTACAAATTGTCTAATTTCGAAGATAACATGAACGTACCTCGAAATCGAAGGATTAGCACCCTGAAGAAGAACACAGGCGACACAGTGCAGTAGCATTTGGTGAACCAAAAGACCAACCACCAAAGCACGTAATTGAATCCTGACGATGAATAGATCGGGATTAAGAGTGGCACCCACGGCTGGTGGATACACGAGGAAGACGTACGATCTCTCATCGGGTGACCTTGAGTTATCTTCAGCACGCTGTTCCTCCAGGAGGAACACCTGGAGACACAAACATGGAGTTTTCAATGGAAAACCAGGAGACTAAGCCTAGTTCGTTTGTTTGTACGCGTTAAGCAGGACATTCCGACGATTATTTAGAAGGTATCATTATTATTTCAAAAAATATTTAATGTGATTATTTAATATGAATTAAATGAAGAAGAAGTCATGCTTATCAGTGTCATGCTTAACGAGAACAATCGTCTCTCTCTTTCTCTCTCTCTCTCTCTGTCTGTCTCTCTCTCTCTCTCTCTCTCTCTCTCTCTCTCTCTCTCTCTCTCTCTCTCTCTCTCTCTCTCTCTCTCTCTCTCTCTCTCTTTTTTAATGAACACAGCTAACGATGATAAAAGATTCCGCAAACGTCCTAGAAACGCTCGGCCCAACGAATATGTGTGCATTCTACAAAAGCAGCAGCTTCTAGAGAAGGTGTGTATATGTATAAATAAAATATATACATACATACATACATATATATGTGTATATATATATATATATATATGATATAACAATATATTTATATAGAAATATAATGTGAAACATGTGAAAACCTAGCCATGGACTCAAGCCATGGATTTTAATGGTGATTCGTAAGATCTCGTGAGAAAAAATTAATGCCAAATGAATCTTCAAACAGCGACGGGGTCCTTTTAATAAAAATATTCTTTTGGCTATTTAAACGCCACGATATCAACTTTAATCCTTCCTGATATTTTTTTTTTTTTTATAAACGTCATCGTACGATCTTAATTTATCATGACATTTATTTTTTCGATTGTTTTTCTCTCGTTCGTTCGATCTCGATGAAAGGACCACGTCGAAGAGATTTTGTAGCTTGACATGTGCCTTCTACCAGCGAGTGCAAATGTCTAAAAACGTGATGATTCAGAATTTCCGCTCGTCGAGAAGCGTCGATAGGCTCGTTCCAAATCCTCCGTTTGATCATTTTAATTCACGTCGATGGCACACGTTCGAAATTCCTATATTTTTTATTTTTTTTATTACTATTATTATTTGCTTTTCTTTTATCTCCCACTCTCTCACTCTCTCCCTCTCTTTCTCTCTGCTTCTCTCGCTCTCTCTTTCTCTCTCTCTCTCTCTTTCTTTCTCTCTTTCTTTCTTTCTTTCTCTCGCTCGCACATTCTCTCACTCTATCTCACTCTCTCTCTCTCTCTCTCTCCCTCTCTTTCTTTCTTTCTCTTTCGATCCACGTGGGAGAAGGGTGCAATTGAAGAATCAACGAATCTGATAGAGAAAGCTATATATATTTGAACACATTTTATCTTTTCCAGCAGTACAAAAACACTGAGCGCACAAAAAAATAGATGCAACCCTTAAATGCTTTTTTTTTCTTCCACGATCGCTAATTCGCATACAAAATATACGAATATAAATATATATATATATATCTGTGTGTGTGTATATGTGTATGAATGTATCTATATAGATTAGATTTATGTAAAAAGAAATAGAACGTCTTACGAATACACGGTGAGAAAATTTTTATCGATTAAAAACAGAATTCTCTTTTAATTTCTTTTTTTTTCTAGATCTCGACGCACGATTTCTATAATACTAATAATATATATATATATGTGTATGTGTGTATATATATATATATACATATATATATGTTATAATATATTCATAGAGGCACAGTAAGTATAGGATTTTGGTACGCTTTAAAAAGATAGTTTCTCGCACACATTCAAGGGTTAACATCGTACAAGACGTATACAATATACGAGACGATCGTCCTCGTACTCGTTTAAAGCTAATCACTGAATTATACACTGACACGATGATGATGATCATGATGACGATGATGCAAGGTCCGCATGCACCAAAGCAAAGGTAACATAGAGACCATGATAGTATTAAAAATCTCATTGAGAGAGTATTGTCATTTTTTATTATAGTTATTTCTTTCGTTTCGCCTTTCTTTTCTTTTCTTTTTTTCTTTTTTTTTTTCTTTGGCCTTTTTCACATATCTATGAAAAATTCATTCGAAAAAATATATATTTATATATATATATATATATGTATATATATATACGTATAAAGATCTCTTTCTTAAGATAAGGAGAGGTAAGAGGAAAGGTCGAAGAGATAAATAGGAAGGAGAAAGGTTGAGTGGTGAAGAAGGATGATGATCACGATCACGATCACGATCATGATCATGATCACAATCACGATGATAATGATGATGATCATGATGATGATAATGATGATGATGATGATGACGATAATGGTAGTGGTAGTAGTGGTAGTGGCGGTGGTGGTAGTGTGTGTTCGCGTAAAAAATACGAGGATTGAAACCCTGCCTGTCGACAGCGACGTGCTGAAAGCTGACCTTGACGACGCCGTGGAATCTCTAAGACGAGCGGCTTCGCGAATTACAAGGATGCCATTTTGCTTGATGTCGATTTGGTACTCGTTCGTGTTTTATCGTTATTTATGGCTGTTTGATTATTATTAATACTTTTTTTTTAGAATCGATCTCTTTGGTTGCTTTTCGTTATATTGGTTTGTTAAAATCCATGACGTGAGTTACCGTAAACGGCTAGAGCCAATGGGGAGCCGTGTTCGACGTAGTGTTAGTGTAATCGGGGGGTGTCGTGTGCTGCCTACAACCAACGGGGTAGGAAGTAGTGTGCTGGTCGATCAGTGTCGTCTCAATGGTCATCGAATCCTGGAAAGGTGTCGTCTGGAGTGACGACGCGTTCTGCCTCTTGATGGCAGTCAATACCTCACGCAGCTGGCTCACCTGAGAGCAAGTCAGGTCAGGAGGGCACCAGGTCTCTTTCTTTCATTTTATTTCATTTTATTTATTTATTTTTTTATTTTATTTTTTTTTTTACTTTCTTTTCTCTTTCTCTCACACTCTATCTCTCATCCTTTCCACCCTCTCTCTCTCTCTCTCTCTTTCTCTCTTTCTTTCTCTCTTTCTCTTTCTTTCTCTCTCTCTTTCCTTTCTTTCTTTCTCTTTCTCTCTCTCTCTCTCTCTCTCTCTCTCTCTCTCTCTCTTTCTCTCTTTCTTTCTCTCTCTCTTTCTCTCTTTCTCTCTTTCTCTCATCTCACAATGATTCTTCGATTATATTACCTTTCTTCTTGAGTACACGAGTTTGAAGAGATAGAAATTAAATAAGAGACATCGAAAGAAGAGAAAAAGAAAATAGAGAAAGTAGAATACGTTAAGTATAGAAAGGAAATAAAGAATGAAAAGAGAGAGGGGGTATATAAGTTAGAAGAAGATATGTTAAGTAGGAAGGTTAAAAGTGATCGACGTCATGTGGTAGATATTGATAGGGAGGAAAAAGAAAAAAGAGAGAAAAAAAACAAACAAAAAAATTAACACACCGAATATACAAAATTCTCTCGCTGAAGCGAACACATCGATAAGCACACATCGAACGTTCACCGGGCAATTATGGGCAAGATATTCGTCTTGATTTCCCCGAAGGAGATCATCGCACGTTCACTTACCTGAGCAGCAAGCTGCCGTAATCTTTCGGTTTCCTCGGGCGTTGCATCCCGACGGGCAGCGACCTTCACCTGTGCGATGTCACCGTAGAAAGATTCCGATCTTGGTGAGAAAGCCATGGTCAACAGGCGTAACTCTTGAAGCGAATTTGAACAGGCACGGTAGCAAGCTACACCGCAGACCTCCCATTGTTCAGAAGTGAGTATCGGACCGCTGCTTACCAAAACGTGTCTAAGAACAATCAAAAAGATTTCTAACATTAAACCTCAAAACATATAGACGATGATCCTTGTTCTTTTTTGAACCTTTATCATTTCAAATATCGATGAGTAACACCGCCAATCGTATTTTTTTCTTTTCGTTATTCGTAACACATCTATGTCCACGTAACATTTATAAATATTTTTTCTAATTTAACGATAAAAAAAAAACTATGATTTAACATATATTTCTTTTGCACGTTAAGATCCATGAAATTTCTTTCGAAGTTGGATGGCGAACTTTTTTATGATACCATGTAATCATATATCGTTTTTTTCAATTAGATTACAAATGACACATGGACAATCTCACGCATGTGTGTACTTGCGTGCGTGTATGTATGTATGCATAAGTATAGACAAGATAGGTTTAGACTTCTGTTTCGATTAAAATGTAAGCCATCCACCGCAATCTCGAGTTGTCGAAAAAGGGGACGCGGTAGGAGGAGTTTGCTCTAGGATTTCAGAGAGCGAGATCCCGTTCGTCATTCACTGCCGATCGTAATTCTCTTTCTTTCTCTCTCTCTCTCTCTCTCTTTCTCTCTCTCTCCCTCTTTCTCTCTGTCTCTCTCTTTCTACCCGCGAACCTGCCCCGTTTTTAAACACTGAGTACGCGCTGTACATCGATACCTCGCGATCGAGCCCGCCATGGATTGGATTACCGCGTGGATGTGTGACGTGCATTAAGACGGAGAAAATGCGCCGATCCTCCCGGTTTTCTCTCTCTGTCTCTCTCTCTTTCACACACGTTTGCGCGCGCGCGAACACACACACGAACACACAGATGTACAAGAGAAGGTAAAGATACGGAGAAGCTAAGAATTGAAACGATCGAGGATCGGAGATCGACCGAGCGAGAAAAGGACAGAGAGAGGACCGAAAGAAAGAAGGAGTGTGTGCCGTTGGCACGACGCCCTGGGGGTGTCGAATGTCAGTGGCTACCTTATCCCACTGGACAGCCTGTCAAGCTTCGTTATCGTCTTACACGCACGCTCCGCCGTAACGACGATGATATATATACCCGAGGCAACACAATCGTACATTCCGTCGAACCTCTCAGCCCTTAGGATCGTGTGAAACGTGTAAAACAGGAGTTACTGATCTAGGAAATACCGATCAATACGATGCGTCCTTGCTACTATCTATATATAAAATTTTCTTTGATAAATGAAGATAGATCGATCGATCGATCGATCGATTTGTCTATCGAGATTATTTCGACGTTAATAAGAATTAACCGATATGATAGTTAACAGGCGTCGCTAACACGTCACCCGTTACAAAGACAACTTTTTACACGAAGCTAAGACTCGTTATATACGTATGCTGCTTATGTATGTACGTCGATCTCTTTCCATGCAGGATCTAGTTCCATAATTCGATTATCAAGTAACTGAATTATGATGAAACGGTAGATGACTCCGATCAGCTGTTAACGAACGGCCATATTTGGCGAGATATCGACCGGGGTCCTTGTCTACTTCCTCGCATTCCAGATCTGTCTCTCATGCCAGATTCGATCGTTTTCTTATGTACTTATTATTTCGTTTCTTTCTTTTCTTTTCTTTTCTCTCTCTCTCTCTCTCTCTCTCTCTCTCTCTCTATTTATCTATCTATCTATCTATCTATCTATCTATCTATCTATCTCTTTCCATCTATCTATCTACTTGTCTATCTCTCTCTTTCTTTCTTTTTTTTTCTTTTTTCATTTTCTGTGATATTAAAGATCGAAATGATGATTCTCTCTCGGCGCATAAATAGTTAGTGCGCAACGAAGCGCGTAAATATTAATGAAGGTCGCGAATCGCAATAACACTAAACGAGCGAATGCAAATTACTTCTGCTACGCCGGCTTTTATATATTCTGCATCAGTGGCGTCCCCGTTTGTACGTCTTTTAAAACCCACGAGTAGCTCACCTGATGCAAGCGCAACCGAGACGGGCTATGCTCTCTGTGGGTTGAACGACGCATTCCCCCATTACCAGTAAAAGCTGTTTCAACATCAACGTCGTAGCTGGCAAATAGGTGTCGTTTCTAACGACTTCGGGACCTGGAATGAGCAGAGTCAAATTAAAATCTATTTCGAAATAAAGTATAAAATATAGTACGTTAACTGTGATAAAGCTCGATAAAGGATATTTACCTTGCAGGTGTGTCAAGTAGTCGACTACTAAATCGGTAGTGAGGCCGCAACACTGTTTGAAATTTGGTGCGAAGTTATCCCAACCCCTGAAGATCTTTGAAGTTTTCCTTAACCAATTCTGTACCATCGGTAAGAGTAAATGGTTCACGCAATAGAGTCCGAAGGAAGCCCCAGGTACGTTGAGAATGTCACGTAAAAGATGGAACAATGTCTCCAAAGTATGCGGTTGATAACGTCTAGGACATATCATCGTAGCGCTAGCTAAACCTTCGATGAGAATGTACCATACTCGAAGAATCCCGCTTGGCTTGTCCATACTTTGCAATGTCATGCTGTTGTAAGATTCATTTCCGGGTAAAGATGAAAGTATTTCGTAAGATTTTTCGGAAATAATTCCTTGCATCATCGAGTCGGAGTCTATGTCAAACCTTGGCATTTCCATATTAGGAATCGTCGAGTCTACGTATTGGGGAATCGTCGAGACTTGAATTCTCTGAGCCGAATGAAAGATCGGACAAGCTGGCATACGATACATCGATGCCAATATGTCGCTGCAACTCAACAGATACTTCAAACTCTCCACGCAGAGCCTCATTCGTCGAGATTCCGCGACGTCGATTTGATCCTGTTCGTCCTGATGAGCCTCGTTATCTCCGATACCTCTAACGTGTCTAAGAAGACAAAGTATGCAATCCAATGCTGCATTCGCGAATACTAAAGTATTATCAGTCGATAGAAAAACCCTGAAGACTTCTAAGAGTGGTGCAGACTCCACAGATTCCGAATTACCAACCGATGCGACTCGAAGTGCACCGAACAACGGTCGCCATCCTGAACGTATCTCCGTTCGATTGGTCTCCACGAATTCGCAAATACAGCTAACGATCTAAATTGGAATATCGACGAGTCAGATTAATAAACATTAATAAGATTCGATTCGATCGTTCCAACGCGATTTACCTGATCTTGGACATCGCCGTCACAAAGTTCTAAACAGAGCAGATTTTCAAAGGGCTTAAAAAGAGCCTCGTTGAAATGAAAATGTGGTAGTTCTATTTGTTCGTTTAACAAAGCAGCCATCGAATCGTGAATACATTGTACTGCCTTTTTTGAGATACTACGATCTTTGTGACAGGCTGCTTCCATGAAATGAGGACCCAAAATACTCCAAACCTACAGGTATTTTTGATTAATATCTATTGACATGAATTTTCTTTAAAAGTAATTATCATTAACTTACTCTCATTATATGAATCAAAGGCCTTCCACTTTTAACACACTTTAACATAACTTCCCCTAATCGTGTTAACAGTAATACGTTTAATTCGTTCTCCCTTGGTTTGCTTCTTCTCCACCAAAACCTTTTGCTGTCTTTAAAACCATCAGTGGTTTTAAACAATTGTGCTTTACTCGCTCTACAAAGTGCTGTAAGGAATAGACAAAGAGCTTTAAGATTTAATTTTAAAGCTGCATCTTCGAACAATCTGTCCACTTGTTGAGAGAGAACACAAATTATCTTGGCCGCATAATCCACTGGTAAAATGCCATTGAATTGATTATCGGCATTCGATTCTTGAATGATTTCTGGTATCGTGTCTGAACTTGGATTTTGGGTATAAGGACTTGATAGAAAACTATATACATCAACGCTGTAAAAAAAAAATATATATATATATATATATTAATTAATTGTAGTAAAGTTTTTAATAGATTGAGTTTTAAAAACAAATCTTACCAAGTTTCTTCCTCATCAACAATATTAAAATTGAGTCGTAATCTATCTTGGCTACCTTTAACATCACCATTCGCAGATTCTTTCTTTTCCTTCTTTTGATGGATCTTAGGAAGAGATGGATTTTGATTTCGACCAAAGAAATCGTGTTCTAATTTACTCACATACAAACAGCACCTTTTGTTCGCAATCGATAATAATTAATTTTCTACATTCTCAACATTCGTTATTATTAAATTTCCTTTTTTTTGAAAAAAAAAAAAAAAAAAAAAAAAAAAAAAAAAAAAACTTACGTAAAAACATGAGGCCAACAGTCACTACCGTGACTACCAAGTTCCAGTCCTCTACCTAAAAGAACATCCATGCTCAAAGCGTGTGAAGTGTGAAGATTTGTTGCTCTGTTTTGTAATTTCAATCGAAGAACATCTTTCGTACGAGTTATCTTTGATATGGATTGTTCTGTACATGCAGCCTTCGCTAATAGAGCAAAAATAGATCCGCATCGATTTTGCAAGCCTGGAGATGATTTTAAAAATTAATTAATTATTTTCTTATTTCATATTTAAAAATAATAAGATATTATAAAATAATAAATAATATTAAAATTCAAAATATTAAATATTTTACAGAGAAATGATATCAAGTTATCAAAGACTTTGAAATACCTAAAATATTGCTCAAAGTCGCAGCTTTGTGAAGGCCTTCCAAAGACAACACTACCGTATCCCTTATTTCTCTCCTCCCACCATCTCTATTCAAAATCCCTTTATTATTTTCTTCCTTTGGAGGATTAAGCCCAGTTGAAAGAACAGCCATCATACTTCCCCAACAACAAGTAAGTACACGTCTAGAAAGTTTTGCACCAGCTTCAGCTTCGGGAGTCGGTTCGCTTCGAGAAAGTTGAGCTTTTTCTAATCTTATATAATCCGACAAAAGTTGTCCTCCTCTTTGACTACCAGGAATACCATCGACGTCTATATACAAATTTTATTAATAATATTATTTTGTCGATACGAGAATATTTATATAGATGATAAATTACCAGTAAGAACGTTCACTAATGCACTGTTTTCGGTTGAGTTTGGATTGTATCCACATTTTTCAAGCAAATTACAAGCGAGCACTTGTTGATATAATTCCGAGAGCCAAGTAGCTGATAAATAAACTAATACACCAGAACCGTGTACCTCTTCGACGAATTGTTCCTAAAAATAAATTTTCCTTCTTTTTTTCTTAATATTACTTTAAGATAAAATATTATCTTTAATATGAAATATTTATATATACATATTGATATATTATCAAGCATGAATATTGAATATTTAAATAGAAATTAAATTAACAAATTATCAAGTTTAAATTTTCTATATTAAAATAGAAATTATGAATGATACCTCGCTGATCGGTACTTGACGACTATCTTCATTATAATAATTCATTCTAATAAGTTTGAGATTAAGCAGCAATGCCGCGTAAGTTGCCAAATAAATTCCATCGGCATTCATGATCGTAATTAATGCGCAAGAATCTGTACTAGACTCTGTTCGTTCTTGTATTTTTTGTTGAGCTGCAAATACTTCTGTAATTATTCAAAATTTTATTAAAAAAAAAATTAATCGCCGAGTATTCACGAATAATTACTAAGATAATATTTTAATTACGATGCGATTAATTTATTTATTACTTCAGTTCACACTATTATTGATTAATCACATACGTATATTTTTGGATTTTTATTAATTGTTTATAAATATAACGATTGTCTAATTATAGCTAACATTTTATATTTTATCGATAATTATGATCTCTAACGCCATCTGTTAGTAAAAAACTTTACAGTACATTTGAAAAATGCACTTTACTTAAAACGCACGTTGCCTATTGCAGGGGTTCGAAAAACTTCCTTACCAGTAGATGGCGTTCGGCAGAATTATCGACAGAGTTAGAGGTTGTCTACATTCAGGCGCGATATTTAACATTTACGATAAATAAGTAACATAATAAATTAATTTAAAAAATTCATAGATATATGCAAGTACTCACCTTGACAATATTCCGAAGCAAAATTTTGCAAAGCTTCGTCAACTTCAATATTACTCCTAAGCGTTAGCACCATCGGTATTAGATCGCTTCGTAACGTTTTGACAAATCGTCTTGCATTATGTCTTTCTACGTCAACATTGCACTCATCAGCAACTTGTCGACCTACGTGAAGACATTTCGGTAACTTTTCTAATCTAAGTCTTTCCCTTTCATTCTCGATAGCATAATCATTATCATCAAGACTGTTCTCCTCGTGCACCTCATCCGATTCATTTTGAGGACCTTCAGTATCCGTTGAATCACCGTCTTCAGATGGTCCATGACCTGACGAATCTGAATCCGAACCTATACCTTTCTTCATTAGCTCTAATTGTTCCCTAAATATTAATTAATCGAATATAATAAACGGATATATAGAGATTTATTAAATCCATGTCGAACTATGAATAATTACCTATAAGTTTTTGGCAATCTCGCCATACTCTGATAGGTCAGAGGTCCACGGTAATCACAAGATTCCAAATCCTCGTACAAGCTATTGATCGTGCAAGTGTAATTATGATTAATAGCCTTGCCTTCACAAAGTTCTTGAAGTGCCGAAAGCATTGCGACTACGCAAGAGACACTGGCATGCAATATAGACAATCCTCCTGTGGTTGATTCTTCGATCGAATCCATTGCTCTGCATAAAAACGTGAATAAAATATTATATATCTATGTTATCTCTATATATATATATATATATATATATATATATATATATGTATATTATCTTACACTTACAGTCTCATTAACGCCATATCGCTTTGTATATGACTCGAACGATCTTCCTCGACAAGCAAAGGACCAGCAAAGTCGACCATACGACTAGGACTATGTAATAATTCTTTCAATGCCTTCAAGGGTTCTAAACGTTGCTGAGGTGGAGGATACAATAACATTCTGTGGAAAACAGATTCTAACACTGGTCTCAGAGGACCTACACAGCCTACTAGTCTTACAAGCTCCGTTCCAATGCTAGAAATAATAACAAACAAGTTTACGTTAAATAACATTTTGATTCCATTTTTATATAGACTTACCTATACACAGTTTTTGCTTGATGACTGTCAAAACTCAAAGATGTAGCAAGATAACCTGATCCTCTACCAACTTCGGTTTCCTTACCTTCTCTTGATGTAAAAGTCTTGTCTACTCTAGGTGTTCCTAGAAAAGCTATTAAAGCTGGACAAAATTTTTGCCATAGAAAGGTAGTGAAATGTGCGTTTGTATGAATCTTCTGTGGTAGCGACGATATCAGGGTATGAAGACATTCCAAGAGAAACACTACCGTACTACCGTTTCTTGCGTTACTGTAACAAAATGTTCTAAATATTATAACGATCATACATAAACGCGTAAAAATTATTATCAACGAATTTTAATCTCTCTTGTTTTCTTTACTTTTGAGCTTCGTCCAGTTTACTACAAATATATTGAAGAATCGGCAAGGCCTCGTTAAAGCAGGACACACCACGTTCGCGTACATTTTTATTTCGTTTCGCATTCTCGTCCATCTCCTGACATTCCTCGTCTGTCAAAATATTTTATAAATTATTTATTTTTCTTTATCATTTATCTATTTATTGTATTTTAAAATATGAGAACTTTTAATGAAAGTTCGTGCAAGATCGCATCGGTCGATATATCAAGATTAGCGAAATGGACTTGTAAAACTATATTAGAAAAACTAAACTAATTTAAAGTTTGATTAATGAAACGGAGAAATACTTTAGAGAAATACTTTTAAGATTTATACTCGTATCACATGCGATCTTAAAACGTATCGATCAAACTTCTCATTCGTTTCTTAGAGCAAATCGACTCCGATAGTTGAAGGAATATAAAATTTAATAGCATTCATATATATATATACCTAGAAACAAACAGAAGGATCGTAAGGTTTGACTAGTTGCAGCTTGTGCCGCAGTACGAACAGCTTGATTTCCATTTTCGAAAGCTTCGCTACAAGTCGTAAGGATCGCAATGATCAAACGACCATTCATTGTCCAATATGGGGAACATGCAACTTGAAGTAAAACCTGCATTAAAAAGAAAAATTAAAATAATTCCTTCAGGCGATTTGTTTAGAGAAAATTTCAAAGTTTCAAATCAATTTTGATAAAAATTTTATGGTTAACATTTTCATTTTCTATTTAAAAATTTTCAATAAAGTTTTACTTACTTTGAGCATATCCGTTTGAGTATCATCCGATTGCGAAAGCATCGAGCTCATTGCATGTAACATTTGTGCTGGCAACCATAAAGAATCATCTTCTGGCTCGTATGGAGATTGAAATCTATCGTCCCTCAACATCTTCTGCATCGCGACAATAATAATCAAAAAAAAAAAAAAAAAAAAAGGACATGTAGACATTTATACAATTTGAAAAATTATATTGAATTTTCATCAATATGTCTGTATAAAATATAATTTGTCTTAATACCACGAAACTATCTGTGATATCATCGTTTTATCGTAGACTTCCGGAACGAAACTACCGCAGGCAAGCGAAATCAACGTCAACTTTTATTATCATAATGTCAAACTTATCACAAAGATATAATTAATATTGCAAAACTTAATAAAAATGTTGCATCGAATATTTAATAAAAGAAAAAAAAGGAAAAAGAAAAAATGTTTCAATCAAATATGTATATCGTCGATGGAAAAATAGAAAAAAAATAGTTGCAGGCGTATTATAAGACAACAAAAAATGATCTAACTTATTATTAACGTTTTATAATCATTCGAGAAAAACTCACATGTAATCCCGATAGGCCAAAAGCGACGAACTTGCTTCTCTTCGTTTCGAGCGCTAGCTGAAGCGCGTGTAAGCATTTCGCTCGTAATTCGTGCGGTGGATCCCGCAATAAACCTTGCTGTTTACCCAAGAAATCTAAAGAGAAAAAACAAAACAAAAAAAAAAATAAGAAAGAAAAACAAAGAAAATTAAGAAAGTACAAAGAAAATGAAACGTCGAAGAGTAGGAAGATTTATAGGAACAAACTTAACGTATTAACGAACTATCGCGAAGTATGCCGCGATTTGAAGTAGTTGAAAAAATGCGAAAGATAATTCGCGTACTTTGTTAACCAAAATCTGAACTAGACATCATGTTGTAACGTTGGAAAAATATGATGACGATTACTCGATTATAGAAAGAAAAATAATATAAAAGAAAATAAATACTCTTCCACGGAAGAAAAGTAATATTTTTTAAGTTAAACTCACCGTACGCTTCCTGCGCCGATTTCCGTAAATTTTGTAATTTTGCATTGTTCGACTCCCTGATGATCTGCTGCAGGAGATCCTCCATGACACGGCGGGCTGCCACGCGACTGATCGATAGCGGGTGTGCCAATGGACGATACGTATATAGAACTGGCCAGGACTGTATCAAGCGTATCTTTTTTAAAGGCGCTTGAACTAATATACTTTTTTTTCAATCAAATTTCATATATTTTATTGCTTTTTTTATTTGTTTTTTCTTTTTTTGGTTTTTATCGTAGCATAGTTGGTATATCATTTCTTTTTATAATTATTCATTGTTTGTTATGAACGATAAAAAAGAAAATGGCGGTCATTAAAATCGTATCTTATCTTTTATTGGTACACCTGGACGTCATTTATTTCTGATGGTGGGGTTATCCATTCTATACGACCAAGTTTCCCTTTTTGTCATACGTCATATATATCTTATCCTACAAGGTGCTCTTATTATATAAAAAAAAATTTTATCTGTATTAAAACTCGTCGGTGTACTCGATCAGCTCTCGAATTTCGATTGTGTGGATAATATATAATTTTTGTTAAAAATTTTCTATCGGGTTTTGATCCTTGATTATTTGTATGAATCTTTGATTATTTAAGTTATTCTCTACTTAGCAAATTTTGAAGACACGCTTGATAAAAATAGAAGTGTAATGTAAAATAAATAAATCTAATTTATTCTACATCATTTTATTGTTTAATATATTTATTATAGACATACATACATGTATATATATATATATATATATATATATATATATATTGCAGGATTTATATGTAAAACTTAAAAAACGTAGATAGTGAAAGTAAATGTGCTAATGAATGTATAATGTAAACAATAATATATTAAGCAAGATAATGCAAAAAATATGTAAATATAAATCTATATAGGAAATGCTAATTCTTTTTATTTAATAAAATTAAATGCCTACTTACATCAAGATACAGTTATTATGTAATTTCGTATTTTAGATTCTCAAATTTCTCAAAGACAATGTATTGAAACATTCCAACTTTTTCATTGTAGTAAAAAAACAAAGTCACATTCAATAACATTAAATCCTGTTACGTGCACATTAGCATTGTGATTTTATTAACTTAATATTATGTATTTCAAAACAATGTTTTATATTATAGTTTCTTTATTTGATTTGATTGACAAGGCACTGAAAAAAATATTTTTATTATATGAATGTAATAACTCGTCAGAAAAATTCTTTTAGCATAGGATAATATCAGAGAATATCAAAGAACTATACTGTTTATACGTCAGAATTTAATAGAAAGCAATTGTCAAATATCAACTTACCTGCTTGATGTTTACATTATAAATCATCATCGACTCAAAGTACAATAGATAAAATCGATTCAAAATTTGTAACAAATCAAATTTCATATTAAAATTATTTTGCTTTCAAAATATGTTATTAATTCTATGTGTAAATAAATGAGAATGTTATATAAACAATTTCATACTATATACGTAACGAGACGTAAACGTAATAAATTATTATTATTTAATAAAACATAAATTATAATTATTTAATTAACAATTACAATGTAAATTACGATACATTAATACGAATATACACATACATTATGAATTTGTTAAATAAGCGTGAAATAATGAAAAATGTTTGTTGTTCAAAGAGACAATTATGAACGAAAACACATCTGGTATATTTATTCACAGAGAGTTAGAATAAACTTGACAATTGTTATAGTTGGTTACGTTCTCATTTTTGTTTACATAATTGGCGCACGACGATAGTCAAGTCAGTCTTCTCCTGTACCTCGACTTGTAAACACAGCAGCTTTCCTTCTATCTAGGTACGTTTTTATAATTAATACTTTTAATTATTATTTTACATTTATTTAGAAAATATTACATTTGTTTAAACATTGCATAACTATTAACGTATCTTGAATGTAAAATAATTTTAATTTCATATTTATAAGTAAATGTAAATTATAAACTGAGAGAGAGAGAGAGAGAGAGAGAGAGAGAAAGAGAGAGAGAGAGAGAGAGAAAGAGAAAGAGAGAGAGAGAGAGAGAGAGAGAGAGAAAGAGAGAGAGAGAGAGAGAGATTAATTCCATCTCGTATTACATACGATCTTTTTATACATTTCTTAATTTTTAAAATATTCGCCATTTTGATAGCAGATATCAAATTCAATCAAAATTACGTAACATGTAACTTGACTTTTGATATAAATTTTAGGTCAATTCATTTAACCGTTTTTAAATGCTAATATGAACACACGCACACATATTTAGTTTTTAATATGACGATAATAAATATTTTTCATATATAATAAATATAATAATATAATAATTTATATTCAATAATTGGTTATGTATTTTTTATATAATGAATATTTAATTAAGATTGTTGAATATTTTTAATAATTCCGGAGATAATCGTACGTTACATTTATCGTGGAAGGAAAATAAAAAATATATATAAGTTTATGAGATATGCATAATAATTAAAGAAAAACATTTTTAATATTCATCACAAGTGTCAATGTAATCAGTATATATATATATATATATACACACACACACACATATATCAATCAAACGTATATACATAATAATCAATCAGCTAGCATATTGTTGCAAAAAAATTCTCATTTGATAACAAGAACATATGATAGTAGAGAAGTTCTTTAAATAAAGCGCGCGAACAGTATCTTTCAAGCTATCGTACTATATAGATAGAAATAATAGGATTTAATAAAGAATGCATTGTATTTCTGTTCATAATAAACATACGCATATATTCTCTTTTTCATTATTAATAGATAGAAAATATATTGTATTAACCTAAACGTGTTATACGAATATTTTACGTGATCACGTTCGATCGTCCGAATATTTTCGAATCCTTAAATACGATTGGATGTAATTTTGGATAAAATTCGAGTAAGGTGAATGCTTGGAAAGTATAAAAAAAAAAAAAAGAAGAAGAAAATCAATGATTATATTTATGCGTTTAATTTATAAATAAATTCTTCGTAAGTTCGTTGATCACGTACGACAAATGGCTGGTTAAAATATATGAACAAAAAAAAAAAAAAGAAAGAAAAAAGAAACAACGAAGGACTATTTAGACGAACCTGTTTTGTAGGCGAGGCCACATGGCAAATCATATCGTCTATGTAAAAGATGGCGGCGACGAATGATAGTAAGTCAAAGAGCGGCAGGAAACTAACGAAAGAAAGTATAGATTTTTATCATCTTGCTGTGCATTTCTTAAGTAAGAAGTTTTCTTTATAAAACTCTGTGAAAGTGGAAGTATTCTATAATTGATTATGTATCTCTAAAATTACATTGATTTTCGTTACCGTAACAGGTATTGGTTTTGGGTTTCTACACCGGTGGCATGTATCAACGCTTTTTGAAAATGATCGACACTTTTCTCATTTGTCGGAGATGGAGAGAGAAATGTCGTTTAAGACTGAAATGGTTAGTTAGATAGTCTTTTATTTACAAGTGCTTATGGCGAAAAGAAATATGAATGGTTTTAGAAACGTTACAAATGTTATTGGGATGTATTATATATGTTATAGGGAATGTATTATTCCTACTATAAAACCATCGTAGAAGCTGAAACGTTTGCCGATGGTGTGAATAAGCTTGGCAAGGATAATATATCGGAGTATGGAAATGTTATAAACGCGTACAGGAAATACAACCTCTTACCCGAGGTAAATGTTTTATCAAACAGCGACGTATCTTTACTTAATTAGTTAAAAATTATCAGATCATTTTGTATGTAGATTACAGCCAGTTATCTCTATCATAGTGTTAGAAATCTTGGATTAATACCACAAGGAGAATGTTGGGAAGTAAGTTTACGAATGTATTTGTTAGAATTGTTTTTCCTTTGAAAAGAATAACTATAAAGCAGTTTCTTTTAGACAGAGAGAGGACATGGTTTATCATCGGTGACAAGTTGTATAGGCTTAGATGTACCTGTATATTTTTATCTCGAGATGGTTTGGATTACTACTATATATACGGCAGCTATACTTTTTAAGTACTCGACATACATGAGCAATTCAGTTTTTGGTGGTTTTATCACTATGCTCTTATTCTTTTACAATCATAATGAGTGTACTCGTGTTCAGTGGACTCCACCACTAAGAGAAACCTTTGCATATCCAATGTTACTCTTCCAAATGTATTCGGTGACTAAGATAATTGAAAAGTACGCTACAGAAGATATACAAAAAATAAAACGTTGGAGAATACTTACAGATGGATTATACATGGTAAATATATATGTACATGTATATATTTAAATATTTTATTCTACTAAATTAAACTTAAATATAATAATTATATTTTGTTACAGAATATGCTTTTGGGAACTGTGAGCAGTTTGTGTAGTTGGCAACTTTCACATTTTATCTTGACTACTCAAATACTAGCCCTTCTTATCCTCAAATGGGTTGAAATTATACCTAAAAATCTATTCTTATCATTATCTAGAATGTATACCATTTCGAGCATTTTATCGATGATTATAATAGATGGCACATTCTTACTTCATTCTTTATTCTCATGTATTTTAATCGGTAGTAATTTCGCAGAAGCTATTGTCCGTAAACTTTCCCGTTTCTTGAACGGCAGGAAAGAAGTTATTCTTGAGATAATCATTACTATATTTCTTACGAAATGCTTGAAATCATACATTTTCAGCATTGAAGACGATGCACACGTTTACAATATTTTAAGATCAAAATTAACAGGCTATAAAGATTTTCATACAATGCTTTATACATGTTCTCCAGAGTTTGATTTCTTACAATATAAAACTTATGAAGCAATCATCAAGACTCTACTTTTGCCAATTGCTATACTCTCAGGGATATTAGCACTTTATTATTGGTATAGAGAATATGAGAACGAAGGATATCCTTATTGTATAGAAGCAAACGTATGTTACAATGGTCTGCAAACTGGAGCTTTCATTATTATGGCTGGGTTCATCATGAGATTAAAACTTTTCATGACGCCACATCTTTGCATAATAGCAGGATTAGTGTGTAATAAAAGATATTCTGAAAAACTTGGATTAAGAAGTAAAGCAATGAGGGGTGCCGTACTTATTTTGTTAATAGCTGGTATGTCATATCACGGTATGGAAAGATTGCAGGAAGAACGAGGATTAATAGGTAATTTTATTATACTTGTATATTAAACAAATATATTTTTCTCAAATATTTATTAAATCTAAAATTACATTATATGTATTTTGTAATCTACAGGTGAATATAGTGATATCGAACAGGAAGAATTATTCGAATGGATAAAAGAGAATACTCCCAAAAACGCTGTATTTGCTGGTAAAATGTCACTGATGGCTAACTTGATGTTATCAACCGGAAGACCCATAGTAAACAATCCTTATTACGAAAGTGCGGAAATGCGGTTAGTTTGTTATTTATTGTTATTTATTTTCGACGAAACATATTTAGATTTGTACGAATCGTAATAACATTATTACTTTATTTTTTTTTTTTTTTTTTTTTTTTTTTTCCTTTTAAGAAATCGAACTATGAGAGTCTACGAAATCTTTAGTAGAAAGGACGCAGCTTCGGTATACGTTACGTTAAGAAACATGCATGTTGGTTATGTCGTATTAGAAGAGCCATTATGTCTTGGATATGCAAATGTGTAAGTATCGTTAAAACTTCTGTCTTTAATTAATATATCAATTAAATGTCTATTTGAAAATTTATATTATTTTTAGGCCACAAGGTTGTCAAATGATTGATTTATGGGATATGGTTGATAGTGGAAAAGCGAAAACAAAGGGAAAACTACCTCTGTGTCCATTATTATTCGAAGGGAACGCTTATCCTTTTAGACGAGCTTTTATGAATAATCATTACGTAGTCTTACAATTAGTTTATTCGCATTATTTCGAGTACAATCCAAAGACTTCCATGCCGCTCCAGTATCAATTTTGAATACTGTGTTCGATGAGATGACTGATAAGCGATTAAATGATAGATAGGGATTCTTCGTAATATAATAATATCTTATATAGGCCTATTTTTCTGAAGAAAAAAGAAAGGAAACAAAAGTAAAGAAAGAAAAAGAGTTATATAAATGAGTATATTATATGAATCTATCTCTATATATATATATATATATATGTATATATAAATATATACATATATATATACACACACATACACACATATATGTACATATATTTTTTGTTGACACTAATTTGCGGAGAAAAGAATCGAAGAATTGTTATTTGAAAGAGGTGGACTTCTTTTGCATCCGCATAAGATCATCCTAACAAAATTTCCTTTAAATCGAGTTAGGAAACAAATTTATTTGATAGACGATAATTCGTTTGTTGAAATTCAAGATCTACATAGATAAACGAAATTATCGCTAACGGTTATGGCTTCCGATTGATCGTGGAGACTATTAAAGAGCATTTTTATAAAGAAAAAGAAGAAAAAAAAAAAGAAACACTAATAAAAAAGAAAAAGAAAATAAACGAAGGTTTAGATCGAGCTAGACGTTTTTTAAATTTGCCAAAAGAAAAGAAAGAAAAAAAAAAAAGAAGGGAGGAATTTTAAAGATTCAATCTTGTTTAATTCTAGATTTTAAATGTATCATAGAGAAACTTATATTGTAGTTTCATTAAAGATTATGTGTGTAAATAATATAACGTAAATATTCTTTTTTTCTTTTCTTTTTCTTCTTCTTATTTTCATATTTGCTTCTCTATTTATTTTTATTTTATTTTCTTCTTTGTAAATTCCACACGTTGAGTTGAAAAAGGAGCACGAGAAAATACGGATAATAAATAGGTATATAGGGCTGCTGTGACCGATCATCGAAGTATTTTTATCGAAGTGTTAACGAAGAGTAATTAACGATTGGCTGAATGAACAAAGAAGAAGTAGGGAAACAAAAAATAGAAAAAAGAAAAATAAGAGGCAGCGAGCGAGCGCGAACGATCGCATCGGTGAGGACCGACCTTGAACGATCAAAGCATGTGGGATTTGATGTATGAGATTAACGAAGGTTTAAAAAAAGAAAGGAAAAACATACACATGTACACACATGTGTACGCAGAAGGGAAACAAAAAAGGGATAAGAGGAGATGGAAAGAGAAGAAAGGAAAGAAGATAGGAAGAGGGACCACCAAGGGAAAGATCGAAGTATCGTGACGCAAAGATAGCTCCGTTATGACCGACACGGCATAGCACCTTCACTTTGGAGTGCAACAGATAGTATAGCGGAGAGTCGGAACGTTTGCTATACTATGTTGTGCCGCTGACCCAAATGAATCCTACCGACAGTCAGTCCCGGTCCGGGCTTCTTCGCGGTGATATTGCTCCCGCGCTCTTACTCTGACAGATTTAAAAGAAAAGAAAAAAAACAAAAGATAATATAACAATAGCAACAACAACAACAACAACAACAACAATAACAACAACGACGACGACGACGACGACGACGACTCGTAGCAAAAGCAACGTGTCTTCGCGTCGATGACAAAATAGAGAAGAGAGAAAGGATTTTTCGTACGTCGTTCATTTTTAATCTTTGGACAGCAGACACGCACACACAAATACCATCGTTCTCGCGTCGTTACATGAAAAATTACTTCCCATATTGTCGCTAAATTCCTAGCACGTGGAAAGTGCTTTCGCGTGTAATGGTTTAAAAGGATCGTGAAAAAGTGAAGAATCATTCTCGCAGTTTATACATCAGATTAAAGAGACCTTTTTGGAATGTTCAGAAATTCAATGGAGAGGAAATTATCGAGACGTTCGTAAATCCTGATTGGACGTTTGATCGTAGTTTTGATTAAAAGGGCGGGAAAAGGAGAGGGGAAATTTTAAATTTGAACGGGAAAGGAAAAGACGGAAGAAAAGGTGGAAGTGAAGGAGGAGGAGGAGGAGGAGGAGGTGGAGGAGGATCACGAAAAAATACGATTTATCTCGTAACACGTGTAGGTATGCTAAATCGGTACTGCTGACTGTCGCGAGGAACGAGGGTACGGTCGATCTGAAAATACGCATTGGCAGGGTGCTTGTGAAAGAGAAAGAGAAAAAGAAGAAAAAATAAAAAAATACAACGGGACGAAAGAAAAAGACGAGAGGAAGAAGAAAGGAGGCGTTTGCAGGATGTAACAGATTCGCTGGATCAACTTTGACGAGAAAGAAAAGAAAAGAAAAGGGAAAAAAACGAAGAAACCAAGAAAATTACAACGTTGTTCGAAGATTTCTTACGAAGTACCTGTAATATTATCAACGAAGAAGCAATGCGGTTGCATTCCACGGTGTTTCTTGTTCTACGATAATCATTGAAAGCAGAATTGCAAGTGAGTATTTCAACGATAATTTAAACGCGAAGGGCTTATTAAACGGCAAAACGAGGGCGAGAAAATTTCATTTCCTGCGTTCACGCTCGAGAAAAACGTGAGAGACGAGGGAGGTGGGACCTCAAGGACGCGTCTTCCACTCGACCTTGTCTCCGATTTACGAACGAGAGAGCCCATTAATTCGCTCAACATCGACGAGCAAGACTCGATGAAGAGCGCAAACTTATTATATGCGTAATAGCTCTCTTCCCTCGTTAGATTATTATTTTCATTTTCTTTTATCATCGATGATCTTTATTTTCTCTCTCTCTCTCTCTCTCTCTCTCTCTCTCTCTCTCTCTCTCGCTCTCGCTCTTTTGTATTCTTAAATAATCATTCTTTTAATCGGAGTTGATTATAAAGTATATCGTTGCAATAACGTTGGACTTATTGTCCAACGAAATATCATTCGACTCGGAAACCCTTGGAAGTCGTGCAAGCAAAACTCGTTCCAGGTTGGCCTCGAAAGTGACCGCGGGACAACATAAAGAGAGAGAGAGAGAGAGAGAGAGAGAGAGAGAGAGAGAGAGAGAGAGAGAGAGAGAGAGAGAGATAGAGATAGAGAGAGAAAGAGAGAAAAAGAGACGGGTCGTTGCCGTGTTAGGAATTTGGCACGACGCATTCTTCGAGTCCAGGGCCTTGCAAAAAGTGACGATGCAAAGAAAATGCGAAGGAAGCCTTACCGGCTTGTCCTGAATCTTCAGTCGATAGAAGAGAGAGAGAGAGAGAGAGAGAGAGAGAGAGAGAGAGAAGTAGAATCAGTTGATTAACGAAGTCTGTCTACTTAGTACTTACTTACGTTGTTTAATACGATTATCGATTCGAGTATACTCGCATGCGGAAACTAATCTTTCCAATTTTCTACGTATACATGGATGGATACGTGGATACCTACATACATACGTAAATACTTTTGAGAGTATCATGAGAGTGTCTGTTACTTTCTCGAGCCACGTATTTCTAACCTACTTTTGCGAATCGTAACCCCCCGTTCGCCCGTTCATCCCTCCCTTCTCTCTCTCTCTCTCTCTCTCTCTCTCTCCCGCCCCTCTAAGAGAACGCGATGGTTACTATCGTACGAGATACTCGTGCCAAGTCTTCTTTTATCACGACGGATGATGCGGATCGTTAAATTCGGTGCAGTGCCCCTACGAAATCGTGGAAAGCCGAAATTTCATCGCAGTTCGCCCGTAGCACTCGACTTATTCGGGGACATCTCTGAAAAACTAACTTTCAAATTATTTCTTAACTTATTGGTACACCCTTTTGTTAGTTGTAATATATCTACATATATATGTATATGGATATATATATGTATATATAAATACATATACACATATATACACTAATACGATGAAGTATTAAATAGATTTAATCGGTTGAACACATTAA
This sequence comes from Vespula pensylvanica, assembly GCF_014466175.1. Lineage (NCBI taxonomy): Eukaryota > Metazoa > Arthropoda > Insecta > Hymenoptera > Vespidae > Vespula > Vespula pensylvanica. The sequence continues at coordinate 6,200,469 of NC_057685.1, read as the reverse complement.
TTAAACGAACCACGTCCAAACGGACGAGGACGTTTCTCGTGGGAACATAAAAAAGTGATTTTCGCATCAACGAGATTTCTTCCTACTCTACGATAACCACATCTTTTCTCGTGAAAACGGATAATCCTTTTAAATCAGTGATTACTCGAGAAGGCTGCATTTATTATGTTAAGTCCGTTGCACGATCGATCATTATAGTAATTACCTTGGGTGTACTCGTACACTGTGATAATATATATAACGGGGAGATACATGAGAAAGCGAGAGAGGGAGAGAAAAACAGAGAGAGAGAGAGAGAGAGAGAGAGAGAGAGAGAGAGAGAGAGAGAGAGAAAGAAAAAGAAAGATGAAGACACACGCATACACATACATATAATAATAATAAGAGATCCAACGTCGCCATGTTTCATCAGGAAACGAGTGTAATATAATTTCAAGGTGGAGGCCGTTATTCGAGCCTTACCGGTTAGATTTTCTTTTTCTTCTTTTTTTTTTCGTTTTTGTTTTTTAAGCTCTTAGAAGCTAGAAACAGTCGCCACGAATCTGTAAAACGAGAAATAGAGAAAGGCATCAAATCGACGAGCTAAAGAGTAAGATAGAGAGATAGAAATAGAGAGAAGTCCAAGCCGGAGTTTCACATGACCGAGTTAGAACATCCAGTTTTACTGGGACAATGGTTATGACACGGGAGATCGCTTTCACGCCGTTCTACGTGACTCCTCGCGATGCATCGCGAAGTTACTCCTGAGCTCGCGCTAATTCGCCAGAGGTCATAATCATAAACGTAATTTTCGTCCCTCGTTGTAATACAATTCCGGACATTGCCGTTTCGATGACGATCTCGTATGTATCTATGTATTTATGTATGTACGTGTTCAAGATAGCAAATGAGATCATTTGAAGATACGAGAAAAGAACGTAAATAAAAAACAATCGTGTTAAATACTCCGACGTTTTATTTCCTCTTTTTAATCAATGACTTTGCGATCGTTTAATGAAATTAAGTCCATCGTAAAGAGTTTCCTGAATTGAAAATATATCTATCTTTACGTGCTTTGAAAGTATAACATAACTTTCTTTAGAATAATTATTATGGTGAATATATAATATATTGTATCGTTTGAACGTTTAATCTCCTTTCTCTTTTTGCATGTCTAGTTATAATATTAAGCAATTTGTTTATTCGGTAGAAAGTTTCTTGATTTTGAAATGTCTGTCCGTACTTTTTAAATACGTACATACATATATACATATCGCTTATGTATCTTTAATGGACGGACAAAACGTTGTATAGTATATGTCAGATTTATTAGATTTAGATAGAAACACTTATAATGTTAAGGAAATAATTATCGATCGAGTGTTAAACGATTGTTTAAACGTTTTAACGAGTTCCAATAGTTTTTTGATTTTAAAAACTTATAGAATTTTTCTCACGTACATACACATTACATATATACTCTCTTTCATACAATTTTTATTTCACGAAATTGTTTCTTTTTTTTTTTTCATCGTAAAACATGTTATTACGTCAAGGTAATATCCATCGATCGAGTACAAAACAATTATTTAGATAATTCAACGCTCTCTAATTTTCTTTTTCAATTCTCAGAATTCATAAAATTTTTCTGACCTATTTTCTTACATACATACCATATTAACATAAATACCTATCACTTATATATTTTCTTTTCCATACAATTTGTCTTTCATAAAATTAATTATATTGTTTCTATAAAAAATATTGTTTTATATGAAAGAAAAACATCCATCAATCATTAGAAAATTTGTGTTTTTTTATTCTCGAAATTCATTAAATACTTTTCACTCATATAATATTATTCTAAATAACGTTCGGTTAGTTCCTCCTTCTTCTTTTATTCTCGAAGAACGACATTGTGTTAGAAATCTGCCATTCGAATCTTTTTCTCAAAGAAATTCTACTCGTTTAAAGATATTTCTTTTCTCTTTCTCTCTCTCTCTCTCTCTCTCTCTCTCTCTCTCTCTCTCTCTCTCTCTCTCTCTCCGTTTCTTCCTTCCGACCTTGGTAGCTCTACGGCACCTATCGGCATTCCAACCTAATCGAACGACACGCCTCCCATAACGATGGACCGACTCGCATACCGATGAGCCTTTTACGAACTCACACCTACACGAAACTCTCTTTATGTTCGACTGACCTATAGGAGAGAGGCACGAACGTTAGAAGGGGAAGGAGGATGATACGATGACTTCGACCGGATTTTCTAATACATTGAACTAAACCCAACGTTTAGATATCATTTCGAAGACGAAAGAAATTTAAGTTGCAAAGCTTCGTTCTATATATTTCGTTGGAAAATTTCCTTCAAATAATTATGATCGTAAAAACATATTATTAGAATTTTACAAAATTTATTATATAGCTCATTATTACATATATAGCTAAGAACGTTTAAAGTGCAATTTCAGCGAAAGTTCAGCGAAGTTTCGTGCGATAGATATACGTCTTTGTTTTTTTCTATAATCAAAATTACCTAATTTTGATTGCAGAAAACTTAAAGATTAATCTAATATTACACGACTCGAAATATGTTATATAAAGTAGGAATAATATATTCTCCATTCGGAATTAAATATTTAACGATTGATAAAAAAGTTTAATTCCGACAACGTTTTATATAAACGAAGTACAACACGTTTTTTTTTTCTTTTTTATTCAAAATTAAGTATTTAACGATTATTAACAAATTATAATTCTCACAACATGTCATAATACATATGAATAAGATGCGACACGTTTTTCATTAATCTCTTTTTATATATATTCAAAATTATATATTTAACAATCATTGAAAAATAATATTACTCAAGACACGTTATATACAAAGTAATTATTCCCGTAAGATTTACATTCTTACGATCGTACGTTTCCATCGAAATAAATAAACATCCTCGATACATACATATAATTCATAAAATCGTAAAAACATGGGGAAGATTATAGGTAGTAAACATAAACATAACGGATCAGTGGTGTTCGAGACACGGAGTGAGGATCACGTTCCATCTTTGATTCCTATTTCTTCTTCCGGAAATTAAATCTCTCAACGTGAATTCGTCGATATTCCTTAACGTATTTTCAATGATATATTTCTAATAAGAATCGTGCGATCCTCCGATATTAATATTCTCAATCAACGATGTTATCTTACAAAGAAAAGTGAACCCTTTCTTCTGTACCTTCAAACTACAATATTCATATAGGTTTCGCATAACAATTATTACGAACGATTTCACTTGGATTTAGATTTGTGCCACGAAATTGAAAAGCGTGCTGCGTGTAACACAGTTAAATTTTCTTGCCACGGATGGTAGATATCGAAAGAGAGAAAGAGATATCGGAAACTGGAATGTTTTATGTGCATGAACAAGCTGGATAAACGCGTTGCGCAACATTTGTACCACGATTATTGCTCACATCGAAGAACTTCGATAGACATCAGAAACTTGTTACAATAATCACACGATCGAAATACTACTACTACTACTACTACTACTATCACTGCTACTGTTACTATTAATAATAATAATAATAATAATAATAATAATAATAATAATAATAATAATAATAACAATAATAATAACAGCAACAACACAACACAATGGTAATACGACTTTCGAATACATTATCTTGTCGATCGTTTCGATTGAAAAACGTGAGTGTTCTTTAAGTCTTTTTTTTCTTTTTTTTTTTTTTTTTTTTTTCTTTTATTTCTTTACGTTAATGTAGAAAATTTAAAAAGAAAAAAAGAGAAAAAAATTATATATTGTCGTATCGCGACATTAAAAATTTTTCTTAACTCTTTTTCTATTTTTGTCGTTGATACGTCGTTCCTCTTAGTCGGAATTCGTTGGAAAATAGTTCGAGTCGGCTTTGGCAATAAATTAGACCGCAACTCTGTACGGAATAGAAAGTTGCAGCACCGTTGCACTACGAGAAGATATGAACTGGAGTGAGTGAGAGAGAGAGAGAGAGAGAGAGAGAGAGAGAGAGAGAGAGAGCGAGGAGGGTGACTGGATATATATATGTGTAGAAAAAACATACAAAAAAAAAAGAAAAGGACAATCTCGCGTGAAAGATCGGCGAATATCCCCCTCTCTAACCTTCGTCTTCTTCCGTCGGGATTTAACGCGTTTCACGGAGAAATGAAAAGATTCCGTGCTTCCTTGTTTCCACTTTAATGCGAGTTTTCACTTATAACAAGGAGACTTCCGATCATATTATTAATCTCATCTGACTCTCTTCCTCCTACGTTGTAAAAAAAAAAAAAAAAAAAAAAAAAACATGTACTTATATACGTAAATACGTGTATGTTGTTTGTAAATCTGTGTTGTGTATATACATACACGCGATAATTATGAAAGCTTTCATCGAGATGAAGACGTCGAGTAGGAAAGATAAGGATCACTCTCACTAGAAATCATTCTCTCTTTTTGGAAATGTAAAAGGAATCCCTTAGATTTAATATTGTATCAGACGAAACTCGGACTGAGTCGTTGGACTCAGTTAGTCTTATATTAACGAATACGTGCGATTATTCGTAACAAGAAAGAAAGAAAGAAAAAAAGAGATCATTTTACAATTTTCATTCATCGATTCGACTTATCTATCAAAATTTCGATCTGCGTTAATTAAAAATTAACGGTTAAATTTTGTGATTTAACGATAATTCATTTCGTACATCGTAAGATCTCGAAATTAATACGTACCGCATACATACGCGTGGTTTGTTCTCGAAAAGAAAACAGTTATTGATCAAATCTCGCATACTTGTTTACGCTTCTAAATCACCGAAATTTATATTTATGTTTCGACTTTCTTCTTTTCCTTCTTAACTATCGTTTCATTTATTTCAGAAATGCGAAGCGAGGTGAGCGAATGGCTGGCAACGTGCGTGGGTTCGCCGATATGTATCCTTCTGCTTTCTTGGTCCTTACTGATCTATCAAAATCAGCCATCCTCGACAAAGAGAAGGATAGACGTACTCACTGTGGCAATTCTTGCGGAAAGTCTCGTAAATCAGCTGGGATTATTGTTTTACGCTGTCCTTACCTTAATTCGGCCAGCCAATCATTTCGGAGGCAAGTTCTTTTTTTCTTCTTTTTTTTTTTTCTCATAATAATTTTCAATTATATCCTATATAATAGCAAATAACGAGGAAAGGAGAAGAATGCAAAACGATAAGAGATAATATTTAAACATTTTCAGAACTATGTTCAACGTTAGTTTGGATCTTGAATTCGTCGAACATTCTCCAGGAGTTGACCTTGACGTCTATCGCCATTTTTGCAGCAATAGGGAGCAGGGATGAAGGCTTCAACATGACAAAAAATCATTTGAAGTATCACCTAGTCAGTTTAAGCGTGATAAGCGCTTGCGTAGGTATAACAGGTGTTCTCAACTTCGAGCCAGACGTTTGCGTGTTTCTACCCCAAGAAATTTCTATGAAGTATGGAATATTCGTCAACTCTCTCAGATGTTTGCTCTTATTCGCCTCGTTAGTCGGTCTAACGATCGCCATATTTAAAAGTCTATGCCGTACGCCAAAAGCAGAATTGTTAAAGTCCGTCTCGGATTTGTCCGAGACCAGTTCGAAAAATTCATCGGGAGCGTTTGAGTGTCATCCTCATCAATGGGATCCTTCGAGCGGATCGTGTACGAGTGGTTCGACCAATAGCAGAGCGTGCCTACGTAAGAAAAAAATTCACGTCGATGAAACTGGCGAAAGATCGACCATTTACAGCATCCTATTTGTATGTTACATCTTCGAACATCTACCAGTTCTGGTGAGTCGAATCGAATTTAATTAAATTTCTAATGATCCCTTATATCGAAAATAATAAGATTATAATTTGCTTATTCATCGTTACACGTTAATGACTTACTACTTTGATTCGACGGAACGATTGCAATTAGTGAAATCGGATAACACAACTTCTGTAAGAGGTCGATGATTATTATTAGTCCCGATTGCGTTAACGGAGTTTGAAATAGTTGAAAAAAAAGAAAGATGGAGACAGAGAAGAAAAAGAGAGAAAGAATGAGAGAAAAAAAGAACGACGAGCGTTGCATAATCATTGTAATTTGTGCACACGATCAAATCTATCATCTACTTTCCATTAACGCGTAAGGAGAGTTTACAAAACGAGTGTACTTTTTTGTTTTTAACCTTCTTTAGATTAATTATTATACTTTCGAATCTATTTTAACGAGTAGAGGGCGACGTAATTATTACCAAAGTGTTGTTACCATTTTAAAGAGAAAGCATAAGAGATTCGCTAAACGTTTCGTATTTGAAAACATTCTTTATAGATATTGATATATTTTTCTTTTTCTTTTTTTTTTTTCACGAAAGATACATTTTATCTTTCTTTTTATTTTTATTTCTTTCTTTATTCTTTTCAATTTTCTTTTTTTCTTTCTTATCCGATTCACTTTATTACTCGTAAAACCATCAATGTCTCTATCGATAGAGGAGGATGTTTCGAGATCGGCTATGAAATTACACGCGGCACGTCGTGCGTAACCACGTTGTATAATTTACATTAGTCAGTCTACTCTTCACTCTACTTTTTCGGATTACCGGAACGGTGCATCCAATAGAACAAAGTAGTTTTCATTCCCCTCGAATACTTGCTCGTCTATATAGCAATCTCTATTGCAACGTTATACAAATAGATCTAATATCTTACTGTCTAAGAACTAACGTAATAAACATTTTATTTTTAAAACTAATTGATTTCTTTTCTTTCTTTTTTTTTCTTTTCTTTTTTTTTTTTCTAAACCGAAGAAAGGTTACATAGTATGATACATTAATTATCAAATTAATTGATTCAACTAAATTAACATAATTCTACAAAACATAATCATACAATTAGTTTCAAAGAGTGAGTAACTTTTAATACAACTTCTTAACGAATATCAAATAAATAAAGATCTATTTAGCTGAGCTGTAAAACAAAGTATGAAAGATAGTTACAATTGGATAGTCGATTTACAGGTGACTATGTGTATCGTCGTTAACGCATAACGAGCATAGGATATTCGTGCGACTGAACTCAAACCGGAAGTGAGTCCGGTCGAGCCTCGATGATATCCGGAAATGCATATTTTTTTTCTCTCTTATTTATTTTTTTTCTTCTTCTTTTTTTTTTTTTTATCGCTTACAGGAAGCCCATTTGGAAACGAGAAAGTCCGCCCTCTTCTTCCACCTTCGAAAGGGGGATCTCGCTCGTGCGCGTGCTCGCTGCAATTTGTCGACGAAATTCGAAAGTGCGAACTTAATACGGACGATGACCTTAATGTCGATCTCGATTAAGATTCGTGTAACGTCAGCTCGTCACCAAAATCGTCGGTGTACGAGAGAAACTCTTCTCTTATCTTCTATTCACTTTCTTAACACCTTAACGGCTCTCCTCCCACTTGTTGTTATTGACCTTTCTCATTAATATTTATGCTAGGCAGTGTTACACGCATGACGCATACTCTGTTTACATCTCGTAGAAAATCAATTCTCGCGGCAATTAGGTTGTCGTAACAGAGACCGACATTGTTTTCTTTTTCCGTGTACGATAACTCGAGTGATCGTTTGATAATCTTTTTTTTTCTCTCTCTCTCTCTCTCTCTTTTATATTGTTTATATTTTTCAATGATGTAAAAATATTTTTGTTTACGCCTAAAACGAAATTTATTTTTAAATAGAAATGTGTGTGTGTGTGTGTGTTGTATGTTACATGTTATATATCACATTTATACACATATACACACACATACATACATACATCTATTCAAGATAGATATTTAAAAGAATATAATCAAAAATTAAAAATACTTATTCTTCGTAGTGTAAACGTTACGCCTATGTGCGTTAGGAATTGCACATACGCGTGTTTCAATCGTACCATTCCCTAATTAAGGCCGTAGTTTCGATTTCATAGCACGGACCAGACCAACTATTACTCACGTAACCATCGGCCCGACACCGGTGCGCGAAACAACCTTCTAAACGCCCGATACGGAGAAATTTTCTTCGACGTGATCATAATGCTGCGCGAACCTTTCCGTTTCGTTCGAGTTACCAAGCGACCAAATTTTGCAATAATTCGATATAGCATGTGTCAAGATGACGATGTACATATAATACAGTTTTTACGAGAAAAGCTATCGATAGAAAACAAAAAGAGCAAAAGCAAAAGAAATGTTAATTGTTAATTGGACTGAGTTATTCAAAAATCTAGCAATCTTAAAACAACAACAAAAATTAATTAAACGTAGTACGGATCTTATAATTTCGTGATTTTTATCTTGCAAAAAATTGTCAATCCATAGAATAGCTTTTAGATTATACAATTATGAAAAAAACTTATACAATATTTATTTGATCAGTATTTTTAATAATTAATGGTAAGTACTTTGTAAAATAACTCATCAGTATGTCTGAATATTTTGATCAATATTTATACTAAAGTATAATATAAATGGTATAAATAATTAAGTTTCAGGAATATGTCTGAGTTCATTATAAATACTAATCATATATTTAAAATATCTATTTATTTAAAATATCGATTAACAATGTTTAAAAATACTGATCCTATTAATACCAGCCTTATTAAAACTATCAAGTTATAGTTCCATTCTAAGCTTCCTTTTTATTTACTTTGCAAATAACTATCAAAACAAATTATTCCGATTGAAATGGCTTCTTCAAATTTTTTTTTTAATGAAACAGGATATTGAAGAAAAAAGATTATTAATAGACAAATAATCTTGGAATTATTTAACTCGATATCAGATCATTAAGGATTGATAGCCTTTTAATTAACTTTGTCCAATCTTAACAGATTTTAATTCGTATAATAGAATAGAGATCGATATAGATCCATTAAAAGAAGAACTTTGAGGAGAACAGAACGCATACGTGTATTGGATTACAGGAAGATCGTTTTTCTTCTTCGATCTTGTTTGACAGATCGAAAGAATTCGACTAAGAAACGAGAAAATATCAAAGAGCAAGAAGATCGAGAGCAACGATTCTGTAAGAAGAGATCGGAGAGATCGTCGAAGTTAAAGAATTTTCACTGTAGTCATTCATCGACGTGAGTTAAGATGCGCAAAATTGCGTGTTACCCGCGAGCGTGTACTTTTGAAAGCGCGACCAACGTGTTTTCACCGTGAATTCCTTCCCCCATCTACCTGTCTCCCTTCTTTTATACCATTACGATCAAAATCGAGCGACTAAAATCGAAAGTTTACGCGTTCGTATAAATACTTACTTACGTAGACATATTTATACGATTTTCATGAAAGAAAATTATTATACCAATGATGAAAAACGATTAAACCTCGTTGCATATTGGTGCATAGGGTGTAAACAAAAAATTGCACGTCGATGCATTTACCTTATAGATACACAAACGGACACACAAATTAACACAATTAACAGTACGTTTAATTAGCCAAGGCGATCGTTTCAATGCTTACGAATTCCGCTCGGTGAAAGTCGAGCAGACTTCTATCAACTTGAAGATCGTTCTTATTTTTTTTTTTTCTTCTTTCTCTCTCTCTCTCTCTCTCTCTCTCTCTCTCTTTTTTTTTCTTTTCAGATAAAATCTCATCAAAGAGAATTTATTAAAGAAAAAGAATCTTTGATCTTCGTAATTTCAAGATTGCTTATATACTCTAATCGGTAGGAATAATTAGAACGAATAAACGTTTTCCTCTTCCTGATAATTTCATATTTTTATAGCCGTTAAGTATAGTACATGTAGACTGTTTATTATGTTTCAGATCGTTTCCATCAAACCGAGTCTACTGAGGAATTTTTGTACCACTCAGAATTTAGCGATGTGGTTACCGCTCGTTAAGGATACTCTTTTACCTGTTTTCTTGGCAATCTTTGATAAAATGTTCTGTCGTTACGTCGCCAAAGTTTACACGAAGCAAGATCATGCGAGAAGACTCTCACACGGTATGTCCTTTTTTATGGTAGTAAAAAATTAAGTGTATCGCTATTTATTATGCAAATATACACCGTACGTAGCAATTTCAAATTATTGCCTGCTAAATTTGTAACTCTAGATATATCATTTTCTTTTTGTGCTTGTAATATATGTGTCTGTAAATTTCTGCCTGACAGTTATATTTATATACAATATATATAGAAAGAGAGAGACTGAGAGAGGAACATATAACTTATATTATATTATAATACATTATACTAATTAAAGTAAACTATATATAAGTATTACAGTACGTTATTACTAAATATATTATAGTATACAAAATATAATCTATAATTAAGAAGCATACATTTTTAAAATATAAACGAATCGTAATATCTTTTCTGATTAAAAAATTAAATTAAATTAAAAAGTTATTATAAATGTATGAGTACGTGATTCGAAAATTACAGTTATAAGGGGTTTAATATTGGCCATACATTTTTGAAAATTTATTGTTAGTTTTTAAGGAAACGATAGATTGCTATATTCTAATGAAATTTTCTAGTAAAATTTATATTGATTTTATTACATAGAGAGAAAATATAAGATTATCGTTTCCTTCGCTATGTGAGTTTCGTAACGCGTTCCAACGACAACAGACAGTTTCCATCCTTTTCTTTAAAAACATGTTAAGCTCGAGCTCGCGTGGGAAAGGCGCGTAACTCTTATCCTCGCTGTAATACACGTTGTGCATGTGAAAACGCTATTCCTTTGACTTCTCCTCCCTTCTTTCGATCTCTCTTTGCTGAGTGATCCTTGAAAGAACAAGAAAAAAAAAAAAAAAAAGAAAAAGAAAAGAAAAAAATACGAAAAATATTAATCGAAAATATCATCTCCTTTTAGGCGGCGTCGACGGCAAGTTTCGACATTTCGAACAAGACGCGGAATACAAATTACAATTGAACTTAAATCATGGTTTGAAATTTCCCTTGACCAACGGAAGTCTTTATGGGAGATTGCACAATCATCAAAATAGAGGTGAGCATATATCCACACAGAGGATAAAATCTTTAAATCGAAACGTTCGAATGTTGTCGTTTATTATTATTATTGTTTTTTTTTTTTTTTTTTTTTCTTTAGCAAAAATGGAAAAAAAATTTAATAAAAGTAATTTTATCAAAATTAGTATCTGTATATTCTATTTAAAAAGTATTCTTTTATATATTCATAAACAATTTGATTAATTGATCAGTATAAAATTATTTGTAATATCATTTAACGTTATAATCATTAATAAGTATTTTAATAGAATTTAAAGATGATTCGAAAGATTCGAATACAATGAAAATACATAAATATATACATATACATTTACATACATTAATATGAAAATTAACTATCAAAGGATTACGAACGTTTTATATTCCAGCCTTGAAAGTCATTCCTCGTATGCATGCGCAATAACAAGCGATATATGAGGTCTCCTTTAAACACGGTTAAAAAGAAAAGTTCACTCGCTATTAATATTTCGCGTGACTTATCGAAACGTGAAAAGCCGAACACGTCGATGGTAACGTTAGAAAGTTTTCCCGTGTAAAACGCGGAGATTTTTTTTCTCTCTTTTTTTTTTTTTTTTTTTTTACTTTTTTCTCTCTCTTTTTTTTTCCATTAGTTGTAAGTAGTACTAAACATATCGCGGATTATAGGTCACATTGGCGTAGAAAAGTGAATCCATTTTGATTTGAGGTCGATAAAAAATGCTTTCACGTTTCTCACGTGCCAAGTGACGTGTGAGGGATTATACGTTGGTATTATTAAAAAAGGGAGAAAATAAGTAGGGCAGATATATTTTCTAAATTCTCGTGTTTCTCTCGTTGAATTTTTTCCAGGTAAAACAGGGACGATAACGATGGGTATACAACATTATCCAAGATCTCAATCTGTCAACGAGGATAGTAACTATGCTTCGCTACCTGCGGAATTATCATCGTTCACGAGTTCGACCTTCGAACCTCGCCAAGAAGTAAGACACAACGAATCACCAAAAAAGAATCCGATCGACGATCGAACCGATCGATCCTTTAGGATCAATGAGAATTTTAACGAATTAGCTGGAAATCGTAGAAAGATTGGTAGTACCGATGTTTTTGGTCAGAACATGGAAAATTTGGTACAACTCGAGGATACAAATTCGAAACGAAAATTTGCGAGAAGTTTGGACGAAATATGCGAGGAACCACAACGAAGACACGCTCGAAGCGTTTTAGGATTAGACAGTTTGGTAATTGCATTGGATAACGGTATAAGAGAACAACAACAACAGCAACAACAACAACAACAACAACAGCAACAACAACAAACGAGGAATGCTCTAAGAAGAAATCAAAGTTTCGATCATGCGAGGTATTAGTTTATTTAAATTCGTACAAATGAGTCGATGATTACGAAAGTTATATAAAAGTCATTTGTCAAGATATTATTAAGATTTTTTTAATTGGTTACGTAAAAGGATTATTTTTCTCGAGAATAACTATACTTACTGTTTTTGCTTGTAATTATAAAAAAAAAAAAAATAATTTCTATATAGTTTAAATGAAAATGTCAAAAGATACATACGTATCTCAGAATGAAAAACATGTGACTTGAATTTAGATCGCTTTCATAATCGCCAGTTTTAAATATCGTTACTCGAATTTCTTTAAGTTCTATTAATTTGATATATTGGAAAGGTTCGTTCGATTGCTTTCACCTTCGACACGGTGCCATTTTCGATGACTTATATCATTGATTTCGATCCGATATTGCTGTCTTTCGATATATACATAGAAACGTTCGAAATGTCGAACTGAGTCGATCTGATTTTCGCCTGGTAGATTGAACGCTGTACTATACGTAATCGTATCTAATATTCGTAGTCTCGTAGAAAAAGCAGGCTCACTGATTATGGAAGTTTAACAAAAAAAAAATATATATATATATATACGAGTGAAAGCAAAGTAAGTAATTCGAATCGTGACTATCCTCAGTTTATTTCTCTTTACGTTTGCACGGTGGTAGCAAGTAGAATAGTTGTTCAATTTCTCGATTATCAAAAGTTAATGGAATCTGCTTTCACCTGACGTTTATGTTCCACTTACTTTTCATCTTTCCTTGTTACGCTAATAACTTCAAACCGGATTAATAGAAATAAATAAGGAAAAAAGAAAAAAAAAAAAAAAAGAAAAGAAAAAGAAAAGAGAGAGAACAGAAAAAAAATAATACAAGAAAAATACAACCGATCATTTTTCTCAGATATCATCGACCGGTACTCGATACAAGGACCTACGATTTAAAAAAGGATGAACACAGAAGAGAACAACAAAGTATTCATCAACGACAAAGTAGTCAAGTACTTGGAGATGGTTACGAGACGTCTGATGACGAAAGCTGCGATTTAGAAAACGGAGACTTCGACACTATGAGCTCCTGCAGGAGCAGGAGTAGGAGTTGTTGCTCCGTTACAACGGTTGCTAACGATGACTTCGAGTACTTTCAACGTAAGGGAACCAAGGTAATTCTTTTAACGATCTCGGCATTCGTTTCCAGCTACATAATCTTTGTCTATTATCACAATTTTATCTTCTTTCATAAATGCACATACACAGACATACATAGAAATAGAGATAGATAGACGTTGAAATTAACGTTTATAGATTTTCCTTGTTGCTCGGAAAGAAGACAATATTTGGGATTCTGAGCAACGAAGAAAATTCTTTACGCTGCGTGCATAGGAAAGTAGAATCCCGCGTTTAAAATCGCCTGCGCTTGGCTACCTTTCATTCGGTATGTCTTACGTAATCAGGTAATCGTGAGAACGTCCTGTATTACAGGTGGAGCTGTTGCCCTCGAAGCGAAGCAGTGAGGTAAAGGTCAGCATGCGATCTTTCACGCCGAGGATCATAGAGAACGATACTATTGATCGGGACGATAAAAGAATCGGCAAAATGATCGACACCAAACCAAGTATACAATCGTATCATTTGAAGAAGAGAATTGGACCAGGTTTCTCCATGAACGATCTTGATAAATTAACCACCGTTGAGAGGAAATTTCCAAACTTGTCGATGGAGAGCCTGAAGAGTATCCTGAAGAATTCGGATGTTAGTTATTTGGATAATGGTGATATCTGTAGGCACGATATCGGTGGCTCAGCTCCAGACTTTAAAAAGATCTTTGTCACAGAATTTATCTGATCGTAATATTAATCTTTTGTTTTGATAAACGTCCTAACGTCACGTAATAATTCAATCGATATTTCTTCGTTCGGAATTTCGTGCCGAGTTGATATAATATCTCGTACGAGTTTCTTTTCTTTAGTCTTCCTTTTCTTTTTTTCTTTCTTTCTTAGTTTCTACGAACGCGAAATAGATGAAATCTTTTGAATATAATATTGTAGATCTATGATCTTGTTAAAAAACAAAAGTTCATGTTCGATTTAATCGTTCATTCATCGTGACTAATAGGATTTGTTATCTATACTGTTGAGAATGATTCTCTCGATGGCAAAAAGCCAACACGCATATACATATACAAACGTGTACGTATGCAAGAACTTTGTTCATACATTATATTCACGTATCACGTAAATACATACGTGCGCTATGTAAAAATGTTGTAAAATATATTTGAGTCTATTTTATTGACTTCGCGTCACGAATTATAGGTCGACGTTGAAGTCCGATAATATCGCATCGAGTTCATTTTGTATATAGCTTGTACATTTTTATTATTAATATTTAACGTGATAAATATGTGAAACGTGCTTATAAAAAGCACGTTAGTGTTCATTCGATTACATCGTCGAGCGATAATATGTTTTTGTAATATAGTTGCGAATAAAATTTCTCTTACTTGGGACTTAATACGATTCTATTTTACACGAGAGCGAAAATAATTGTCGATAAACGCGATAAACTCCATCGCGTTTACTTGCGTTGTTCAGAAAGTAGAGCGATTCAGTTATATATATATATATATATATATATATATATATATATATATATAAAGGGAAATAGAAAAAAAAATATACATTTACACTCAACCTCATATTTTTTGTTTTTATAGATTTATATTATATTTGGTCCACGATTCCAAAATCACATATAACATACATAAATACATGAATTAAATCGTACACGTAACGCGGGTCAGCCATTGTTTCGCTTTTAAACGAATATATTACAAATTATTTTGCGTCTTAAACTTAAAGAGAACACAATCCTTTTATTAAATTTATCTAAATGCCAGCGTGACATTTCGTCGACATTCAATATAATTTAACATATCTATTTCAGATCTATCCTATATCTTTTTACGAGTATTTCCCTTGAGACATTTATCCTTCAAGGTTAAACAAACATGCACGGTCTTTTATATAATTTTAACTTAACGATATAAAGTAATTATCTAAATAATGTTTATCTATATCCTACGGAACTCAATCTCATTGCTTAGTTTACTGACTAGTATAGCAAAATTTGGTATAAATACAACGAAGTAAACGATGCATCCGACAAATGGATAAAACATTCAAATATACCATTAACTACTATTATCAATTTGTCTGCCAATTGTAAATATTAGATAAATCTTCGATTTTGTCGGACGCATCAATTTATTTTCTATCGATTTCACCCATTAATCACGAGTATTCCTCGTAAAGATCTTTACAACTATTAATTAATACAATCTTTGGATTTCGTAATAGATGAACATAATACAGTCACGTCGCAATATTTCTTTCGGCAATAGCTACATATATTAACAAAATTTTTGCTAGCCTTTTCTATCTTTCGTATCGTTCATGTTGTTGTAAGAACAATTGCGTTCCTTTTTTCGTCGATAATACATTAAAACTGATTGGTCAGAAGAGGATGATGATTCGTTCGAGGATGATGAATGTGACGAGAATGACGGTAATGACGAGAATGATGATCGCGAGGATGGGAATGTTCGTTGCGGTGAGAATACCGATTGCGAGGAAAATGATGGTTGATAATAAGAGGATGAATGATTTGATTTGGCCGATCTCGATGATTTGGATGACTTAATAAACGACGAAGATGACGGGATCGACGATAAGGAGGACATGGAAGAGGATATGGAAGATGACGTGGATGAAGGAAATCGGGAATATCCTTGAGATCGACTTTGACTCGTATAAAAAAGATCGTCACCGCGAAAGGTAGCTTCGAGAGCGGTTTGCATGTTGCACTTTTGTCCATTGGCCTTGAATGCCGATAAGAGCCATTCCAACCTGCTCCAAGCTTTTATGGGAGATCGATCATCCTGATCTAATCTTTTGGGCAAGCTGTAATCGATTGGGCCCGACGCCATTTCCATCGTCGACGGTGTCGATGCGGTCGTCGATGGAGAAGGAGGTATCGTCATTGGCATGGGAATGTATTGAGCACCCTCGATTTCTGGTATCATCTATTAAACAACGAAATATCATTGAATAATTAATATATACTTCGATCCTCCTACATTTATATTAGGAGAAGAGCTTAAAGATTAAAATGATAAGAAATTATCCTGTTGAAATAGGATAACTGATGTTTGCAGGACGTTTCGTAGAACCAACCGTGTAATGCAAGCCTAAAACTCTCTCTCTCCTGGCCTGAAATCAATACTCGAAGAGCATTACACTGTTACTAAGGATTCTCAAACCCCCTCGGATTGCCAGATTCGCGTCACCCCCGTGCGAACGAATGAGAGAGACGTAGAAAGAGAGAGAGAGAGAGAGAGAGAGAAAAGAGAGAGATAGAAAGAAAGAGAGGGGTGGGGAAACAGAAAGGAAGGGAGAAAACGAGCCAATGCGACTAAACGTATAAGCAGAGTTCAACGATCAATGAGAGGGAGGGATTCGTTGGTAAAAACGATGCCTTAACTACAATATCCCAATCGAAAACCTCTTTCTGTTTCTGCAATGCTGATGGAAAGATGAAACAAGAGAGTGAAATAGGGAGAGAGAGAGAGAGAGAGAGAGAGAGAGAGAGAGAGAGAAAGAGAGAGAGAAAGAGAGAGAGAGACCGTGAACTGAGAGAAAGAAAAGAAGAAAAGAAAAGACAGAGAGAGAGAGAGAGAACTTACCGGTTTCTTATCTTGGTACGGTGGGAACGACATTAAGCAGCCGGGTATAATTATTTCTGATCGAGTTACAATAATATTCTTCGAAGCCAAACGCTTTGCTTTCCTTTTTTTTTTCTTTTTATTATTATTTTTTTGTTCTTTTTCTTTTCTTTTTACAGTCTTTAAACCTCCTCAACTTCTTTTCTCTAATCGAAACTTTTTCTCCTCCTCCTCCTCCTCTTCCTCCTACTCTTCATATATTTTTAACAGAATTTTGAAATTAACTTGAATGTAATAAAGAAGATATGCAGTGTTAGAAGTAATTACTTACTTAGATACGTATGTATGGTATGTATTTACGTACGTTAGATTACATAAATTCTCTTAACTTCAGATAGAATTATATCTAACAAGATCAATTTTTTTTTCGACACGTGTTTAACTTAAACTTTCTACACGAGTTTCTAAACGAGAAGCTTTAGTACGAATGAAATGAAGCTCGACGAGCAAATGAAGATCGGTGTAAAATGTAACGAAGGTTATAAGATAATTCTAAATGTCAAAGAGATCATAATACTAAGTTTAGTAATTAGTTTAACGAAAAGTCAATTGGATCGATAAAAAAAATTTGATATATCGTGTCTTTGAGGTCTTTATTGGGGGAGAAAAAGAAAACAGAAAGAAAGAAAAAAAAAGAAATTACGCTGATAAAAAATAAGACGAAAGGATGACAGACAAATGTACTTACAATCATTCGATATATATTTTCTCTGATATTCGACGAAGGAAGGATTCGATCAATTCCTCTCTTTTTTCAAAGATAACCAAAAAAAGAAATTATCACGAGTCAATAGCAGAGATCCAACGTCGACGAGAATGTGGATAAAAATACATATATACATGTATAAGAATAAGGAAAAAAGAGAAACAAAGAGTGAGAGAGAACATTGAAAAAGTGTAGTCGATCGTTCGTGTTGTTTCACCATGCGATTGATTGCACGCATTCATTTTTTTTCTCATTTAAAAATAACGCCTCAACAGGAAGAAATAAGAGAGAAAAAAAACGATTGACGATCGATCTTTATCGATGAATTAAAAAGAAGAAAAAAAGGAAAAGAAAAGAAAAGAAAAAAAAATTGTCAAAACAAAGACATTTCCGAAAGCGATTGTTACGATCAAAAGAAGGAATGGATCGATCGGAATATCGAGATATGTCTTACCTTGATCAATCAGAGATTTCTCTTCTTCTTCGATTGACCTCCTTCGTAAAGGTCAAGGTCGTTAGGTCAACGTCCGGCGAACAAACTCGAGGAAACTCGAGGCCTGAGCTTTATCCCAGAGGCACGGTCCAAGAGTAACTGAAGAAGGGCAAAGCCGACACAACATCAGCTGGCTCGGCAGCGCCCAACTCGAAGGGTGCTTTACTCTCTCTCTCTCTCTCTCTCTCTCTCTCTCTCTCTCTCTCTCTTTCTCTCTTATTCTCTCTTTCTTTCTCTTTCTCTCTCCCCCATACCCTCCATGACACTCTACCTTCTCTTCTGAACTTTGCTAACCGAGAAAGGAACCCACATATGTTGGTCACATGCAAAAGAAAGAGAAGGGGAGAACTTATCGAGAGACAACATACTATATATCGTCGTACTCGGGGAGTCCTCAACCTCTTTCCTTTTCACCCTCGTCATCGGCACCATTTCCTGCTTCCGGTTTTCTGCCACCCGTTTACTGTCTGTTCGCGTGCCACTGATTTTTAATCCTAACTATCTCCTTTCTTTAAACACTATCTTAAAAAGAAAAGAAAGGAAAAAGAAGTGAACTCTAAATATTACTTTTTCTTATTAAATATCGAATATTGTAAATTATTTCGTTAGTAAATGTTACGATTTTAATTAATCAAAACTTTAGTTATCAACGATATGTTGTGTACTAAGAGTTACCACGTTAATATGATTAAATTTTGTATGAATTAAGAACTCTAGACGAGCGTAGTATATCTTGTAATATCTTCATGGCAAACGAAATATTTTTTTCTACCCGCATTATGGTGTATCATTCATTTATAATTCTAATACAGAGTGTCAGTCGTCCATAGATGTTCGAATAGATATCTTGATGTTTAATAAGAGAAATTTGTACGTCTCGAAGTAAACTGCAAAATGCATGTAAATAATTTTTTATCTTTTATTTATTTTTTCTTTCTTCTTTAATCGTGACTTTATCGAGTTATAGTCGATAATTATATCAATATAGTTCTTTTTTTTCTTTCTTCTTCTTTTTTTTTTTTTTTTTTTTAATAGATATCTATCATTTTATTTGAATATTTATATATCAGCGATCATTTGCAATAAGAATCATATTTAATAGAAAAAGTTGCTGTTATGTACGTATTATTCATGAGATAATCATCGACATCGATAATTTATTACATTCGAGTTTGATTGCAAATAATTATTAGAAATCTATTAAAAAAAAAAAAGAAAAAACAAAGATAGAAATAAGATCTATGTTGACTTTCGTAACTCGAAGAAAAAGAACGAGGAAAAAAGAATTTTTTACGTACATTTTGTAGCTGACTCAAAGCGATGTAGATTTTTCGTTATTAAACTTTTTTCTAACTTTCAACTAATCGCGATATATTCTATTATAAATATAATTTTATAACATGTACATATATACATATTTTTTTTTATTATTACATTTTATATCGTATGATATTAGAGGTCGTTAGATTTCGTTCTATTGTGTTTATATTATATCGGATATCATGTAGAGATTTTATTGGATATTATTTAGAAATATTACGATACTACAAAGAGGTGTTTCGTCAAAGAAGAATAATTGTCGATGATATGGGGGCTGCTGATGGTCCATTATGCATGGACGTTGAGGGAACTGAGTAAATTGACTAAATTGCCACGTCCCGAGGAATCGTGACCCATGGAATATGTTCGTAGATCACGTAGATGCAGATGTGAGATAACTGTAGTCTCGGATTCGATTAACTAAAACTGAACTAGGACCGGTTGTAAATTTTAAGTTAAATTTGAAAGGAAGTTCGGCTGAATTGAAGCTCATTGGTGATCTCGGTTTAACATAAATATTTTCCGTTGTATCATCCATAGATGAGGTAAACTTGTTGATCAAACATGAAATATAAACTTTGCTAACTTCATGTTGGTTTATCAAAATATTTCTTAAAAAAGTTTTATCATAAGTTTCTTATGATTTTAAATGTTTATTTATATTAAGTAATATATAAATATATTATTAATATATTTATAAATTGATATACTTAAAATACATATATAAATATATATATATATATATATAAATAAAAGAGCAAAAATAAACGTATACATATAATAATAGGATTCATCGATAGTACCCATCATTATTTTTATAACAACATATCTTTTATTGAAACAAAAAAAGATTATGTATGTGTGTGCATGTGTGTATGTACACGCGTGTATTAATAAGAAAATTATATAAACTTTATAACAGAAACATATTTTTTCCTTCGGTTATATTAATGCTATCGATTAATATAAAATTTTAATTAAACATGATAAAGTACCTCTTCTATCAAAGCTTTTTTTTTTTTTTAATCGATATTTGTAGGAAGTATATATATTTTTCGATATTGCCAAACATAAATCAGTCCGAACGAAAAGTATATACATACGTTCTCAATTACTAATACTATACACATTTATGTTCGATAATACCATATTAGAAACGTATGCGTATTTTCATACGAATCGTACGGATAAGTAAAATAATATACTAAACAAATTATGGAATAGAAGTTTAATCGACAATTAATTAATCACTGACCAACGTTGGTACAACTGAATTTAATCCTTTGATCAAGGATCAACTGATATACTGTCGTTAAACGTAGCCGGTATAACCGGCCCCTAGTATCCTTGTGGACGCGTGTACTGTTTCTTATTTTTTTTTCCTTACAAGGAAAAAGGAAAAAAGAAAAAGGAAGAGGAAAAGAGACAGAAAGAGACTCTTACGAGACTGGACACTTTGAGATAGTAGCCTCGATCGATCCTACATGTGATAATGAGTTTGTTAATAAAAACAAGATAAGAGATATATCCTGTACTTGATCGAGATCCAAATAGGATCACTAAGATATTAAACGCAAAAAGGATAACGTTATCGCTATAATCCGTCAGTAACATCGTCATTTAAGTACAAAAAAAAAAAGAACAAAGAAAAGCAAAAAAGGGACAAGTTAATAAATTATATGTTTCTACGTAAGTACAGTGTTTTTAGAGAGAGAGAGAGAGAGAGAGAGAGAGAGAGAGAGAGAGAGAGAGAGAGAGATAAAGAGAGAGTGATCGTTATAACGTTGTAAGAAAAGAAGCACAAGCTGCAAGTAGTCGAGCAAGAAGCGTCGCGTATCCGACAGCTGGCTACAGCATGTCGTGTAACGAAGAGATGCAAGATATTAACAAAAAGATTAAAAAACAAAAGAAAAGTAAAGGAAGGAGTTAAAGAAGACTGTAGTACAGTTTTTTCTTCTTTCTTTCTTTCTTTCTTTCTTTTTTTTTCTCTTTCTCTTTCCTGTAGAAAAAAAAAACAAAAAGAGAGAAAAAGAAGAAGAAACAATAAAGACATAAGTCTCTCGTTTCGTTTATTAAAAAAAGAAAAGAAAAGAAAAGAAGAGAAAAGAAAAGAGACGTTGATTATAATATTCGTTAACACGATCTACTTTTTATTTCATCAAGACGTTAATCAAATACGATGATATCATCTTTTTAATTTTAGACGATTACTCGTCTATGTATATGGTAAGGAGGAAATGATAGTTTTAGGATAAACAAAAGGTAGAAGAGGATTAAAAAGAAAAAGTTAATTTTCGTCTACCTTAGAGAATTCGTCAGCTGTGCTCATTTTTAATGTCCGATCGCGGTGTGCCGTCTCGTTATATGGTAGACGGTCGAGGGCGCGTGCACCATAAAGGCACACGACAACGTGGCTCTTACAGCTGCCGGAAGTATACATCTGCCAGGATTCTACTAACCGTACGGTGGAGATCGGCCCACCTTTCGTTCTTTTGCCAAAAATCTACAAAAATGGATCAAAATAGGAGAGAGAGAGAGAGAGAGAGAGAGAGAGAGAGAGAGAGAGAGAAGTAGATAAAAAGAAGGATCAGTATATTGTAAGAAATAATCAAATAAAAAAGAAAAAGAAACAAAATAAATGCTTAGATAGCAATAATAATACATTTAGAACGAATAATGATCGATAAAGAAAAAGAAAGTAAAGAAAATGACCAAAGCCTGTTAAAGTTTTGAAAGGCTGAAAGGTGGTACACCCTTGAAACTGATGAAAGAAGAAGAATGGAAAAGGTCCTTTTATTTTTGAAAAACATCAACAGCTGCCCGGAAGAAAGGAACAGATCGTAGATTAGGAAAGCGCTCGTGCCGTACACCTTTTCTCTCTTGCTCCTAAACTCCTGTCTATACTAACGATTTTATATCGTTAATTTTACTATTTTCACGTGTTAAATTATGCGACTATATATAACCCAAGGTATTTATTTGTTCATATCTTTTTTTCTTTGATTTCTTCGAAATAATGGAAGAAAAGAAGAAAGAATAGCTAGAATTCTCAAAGAGAGTTCTTTGAGAAGAACGTTGATTTTCCAATCGACCAAACGGCCGGTATTCGATATCGAGTAATACTTGGATTCTAACCAACTATTCTCAACCCTTTTTTCGTATTCTCACCCCCGCAGCTGACGACGCGTCGGCGGTATACCACCTGACGATTCGACCAAGACAGCTGTTCGCTCCCCTCTGTGTCGGTCAACCACCCGTCCACTCCCCCTGGCCCTTCTTACTCTCTTGAAACTTCGTTGAAGAGCTCCGGCGCATTAAAAAAGGAGACCTTCGAGAATGTTGCTAGTCAAAAAAACGTTCTCGTTGATCGACCAACAGACAGGATATGTCCCACGATCTGCCTGCCTCTTCGAAGACTCTTCGAAGCTGTAAAGTTCAATTTAACGATTGAATCTTCGTATAGGCATTGTTCCTTTTTTCTGTTTTTTAGATTCTACAGAACCTAAACGTATTAAAAAAAGGTATGTATATGATCATCAACAGGGATCAACGAAGGATTTTAAACGATTTTAAATCTTTCAGAGAGAAGGCGGTATATAAGGGGTGGAAGAGAGGAGAGAGAGTATACGGAGAGGAGGGTACGCTAGGGATTTAACAGACATCGCGTAGATTCACTTGGTAACGGTGGCCACGTTGCCTTCGGCTTATTTTCGCCGTACGAACGTCGAAGACAACAAAAGTACCTTGATGGAGCAGATGCATGGCATGTGCTACGAGGCAACACCAGATGCCCCATTGGCGTAGAGATCCCTCCGGCGTTCTTGCCGATAGAGGTTGCTAGGGGATCCTTTTCGAGTCGTTCGCGTGCCGGATTCAACCTCTTTACCCTCCTCATCTTCCTCCCCCTTCTCCGTCCATTCCTCTTTCTCTTCTACGATTATCTACGCCATATCGATCCACCTTTAAAACCTTCGGATATTTCGTTAATCGATAAAATTCCTTATAAATTGTGATTAAAAGCAAACGACTTTCCAATGATCTCTTCTGATTGATTTTTTGAAAATAGAACAAGAAGAAAAGAAGAAGAAGAAAACAAAAAGAATGAATGGAAAAAGAGAAAAAGGAAAAGAAAGAGACAAAAAATATATAACAATAGGAAGTAAATGAAATGACGAATACGTGGAATTAACTTAGCTCTCGTTTATTTTTAGTGGTCAATGTTATCTACAATGATTTATTGTAAAAGTAACAATAGTCGTGTGTATAAGTTAAAACGATATATATCATACATATGTACAGATATGCCGATTTCACGATCATTTTGTACGATCCATCTCGTAAAAGCTTAAATCATCGTAAAACAATTTATTCGGCTTCGCGCGATGGATCGTAGCCGTAGGGAAAAAAATTCGATTTTCCGAAGCGAATGGTAAACGATCGAGATAACTTGAGGCATCGATCCAAAACCATTCGCGAGGATATATCCATTCTTTCCATTGATTTCGTCTCATCGAATCGATTCAATCGTCGATACTGAATTCGATTCGTCGTATACGAGGAACGATGTTCTCATTGTATATTATTGTTTCTAATCAATAATTTATCGATCTATCGTTAATAGAAATAATTCCTCTATCTATAATCTCCGATTCGTCGCTACGAAAACTCTTGCGATTACGTAGATAATAATCGGTGACAACAAATTCCGATAGACACGTATTACATAGATCGTTCTACGATAACAAACTAGACTCGATTCTCGAGCTGATCTTCCTTCAAATAAATTAATTAAAAAAATAAGAAAGAAAATATCTAAAGAAAAATGATATATACTCTAATTGTACGGTACCGATTAATGTTCATCGTTCTTTTTCATTTTCTGATTCGATTCATCTAATCTAGCATCAGCTTATAGGTGTGTATGTGTGTGTATTTGTGTGTATGTCTATGTGTGTGTATATACGCGTGTGTTTGTAAAAGTTACTATAGATAATCCTAGAAATTTGTTCTATGTTTAATTAATTTCAATCTAGCGGACGTTTATCTACGATTCATCACGACTAATGTCACCTCTTTGATTCGCCTAGTTCACAGAGTACGAAAGTTTTCTCATCGATAAACGAACGAACGAACGAACGAACGAACGAACTTCGATGAGTTCACTCGTATCCCATCGGATACAAGCATTCTAACTTTTTCATCTATAGAATCTCTAAACTCTCAGATCGATTATATTGACATTCGTATTGACGTTCGTTAGGAAGTTAAATCGACATAACGTCGAAATGAAAAAATAAAAGGAGAACGATGAGAAGATATATAAAATAAAAATAAAAAAAAATCACCGATTAAGAATCACGTAGCTACCGAAAGAAATTCAATCCATGATTATCCATATTATATTATCCTTCGATTGTCCACTCGCAAAGTAAACACAATTATCAATTACAAATATTATAAAAAGAGAAGAAAGAAAAGGAGGGAAAAAATAAAACGAAGAAAAGAAAAAGAAAAAAAAAACTAGAAAAAAGATAGAGGGAGGGATAGATAGATAGATAGATAGATAGATAGATAGATAGATAGATAGATAGATAAAACAAGTCCATACGTAACGAAACGATTCGTCGAAGAAGCAACAAATTATTTTCTTTTAATAATTAAATACGCCAAACGATTAAACTCTTCTTCTAACCTTCGTTTTATCAAAAGCGTATTTGCAGCTCCTGTCCGTTTTGATCCATCCGACAGGGCCGATATAAGCGTATTCCATTTTGAGTTTACGATGAAAACTGCATTTCTGCAAAATGCGAACGACTGAGGAGAACGAGACAACGTTATACGGAGACAGAGAGACTCTCGCGTCTTATCGTCGTATCGATCACGGATCCGCGCACGATTATCACAATATATATGGGTGCCTCGACGAATGTGTACCGAGACAACTCTCGCAACTCGTTAAACTCGTTTATGCGGTGTACTGAGCGAATACTCGTCCTCTTTGAAGCTCAAGATGATTTTTCATTGCTAGGACGGTTGGATGATGAGCTGGCAGTCCTTCGTCTTCCACGAGATATCTCAAAGCTTCCGTGGCACAGGCATCCCAGCCAGAACCCCAAGATCCAGAAACGTGATCCCGATGAAGGATCGATCTTTCCTCTTGTTCGTCATTCATCTTCGAACGATGCTGCTGCTGCTGCTGCTGCTGCTGTTGTTGCTGCTGTTGCTGCTGCTGCTGCTGATGATGATGATGATGACGATGACGACGACGACGACGATGATGATGATGATGATGATGATGATGATGATAATGACGATAATGATGACGATTCGACGTCTTTAAACTCTCCTTCGTTTCAAAAACGTCGAGATCATTTGAATGACCTTGGAAAGAATACCCAAAGGAGTATCTCCTTGTAGGAGCGAATTGATTCTGAACAAAGGGATCACCATGGAATTGACTGTCCGACGTTTTTAGGTCAATCTGATTTCGAAAAGGACTTTGACCGTGGAAACTATCGTCCTGGACCATCTCAACATTTTGATCTCTCTCGTCGAAGTTTCCCCGTCCTTGGGCAATTATCCTCGTAGGTCCTGGGTCATGCTTCTGCTGTGAATATTTCAACTCTTGTGCCAACGATGCCGCTAATTGATGAAGTAACCTTGTATTTTCAGGTCGATCCTCGTCCTCTTCGTCTTCTACGTCTACCTCGACACCCTCGTCTTCGGAAGAGGAAAGGAGATCATCGTTTTCATCGTCTACGCCCAATAATGTCAGCAACCTTTCAGCAGCATCTGCGTTATGAGAAAGTACGAAAAGTTAATTAAACGAAACTGTTTCAAATATTACGATTATTCATTCCATCGATTGTTACATTCTTGTAAATTTCTTTGATAAGTATTATATCTCATTTGGTTTATTAGATTTACGAGAGATTCGAAGGAGCAAAGCGAATGAATCGTTTGAATGAACGATGACGAAATTTAGGACGAGACGACCCGGTTTCAATATCCTGTGGGAATTCTGCTCCACAAACGTTCCATGGGAACTACCTGTCGCGATCCACCCCGCCGTTCGTCCTGCGAATCCATCGGATTTCGCACGAGTCTCCCTCTCACTCTCTCTTTCTCTCTTTTTCCATCTTCTCTCTCTCTCTCTCTCTCTCTCTCTCTCTCTCTCTCTCTGTCTCTCTTTCTCTTTTCGTCGTTACGATGTATTAGAACGTTTGTGTGCTGTAGACGAAAGTCGTGTACGTACATGAGGCACTTTGTTCGCACACCATCGTGAGAGTGTAAAGGGTCGACAAGCGAGGGTAAAGTTCGGGGGTTGGGCTGTTCCTGGGAACAGAAAAGGGGGTCTTGATCGTCCATGGGGGGTGGAAGTCGATCGAGTTATTTGGACCTGACTCTCAAACATAAGATGAACCTAACGAAGTCGTCTACTTCTTTGAAAGGACCTTGGGAACGAGAACTCGTGATCTTTTAAAAGACTACTACTCGTATCGAACTGAACTATTAGAAGAAAAAAAAAAAAAAAATGAAAAAGAAAGGAGAAAAAATGGAGTTTTTTAAACGACAGGTACTTCGAACCAATTTCGTTTCTATCCATAATAAAGAATACTCGTTTTAAATTTGCATGCTTTCTTTCTTATCTTTTTTCTTTTTTTCTTTTCTTTTCTTTTTTTTTTTTTTTTTGGATCGAACTTGAATACTTCTTTTCTCCTAAGAAGTTCGTTACGATCAGATCCGTCTCCATCTCTTTTTCTTTCCTTTTCTCTCTTCTTCTCTTTTTCTCTCTTTCTTCTCTATCAGGACTGTGTCCGGACCAGCCAGAAACGAGTTCATTGTTTTTTTTCCCCCTCCCTATCTTTTTTTCCCTTCAACGAAACCTTCAAAAGGCGCCAATTCGACTCGTCCTGCCGGACGTTCCCACAGGGATATCGAGATTTAAATGTCTCCTCTCTTATATTATTCGTAAAGAAACGAGACTGGATTGCATTAAGTTAAGTAAATTAGATTTAGAAGGACCAAAAAAGGGATTTATATATTTTTTTTATTTATGTGCTATATTTTTCTTTTTCTTGCTTTTCTCTCTCTCTCTCTCTTTTTTTTTTTTTGTAACAACGTACAGCACAATACGAGAAGTAAAAAAATAAAAGAAATGAAATGAAATTTTAAAAAGCGATGTAAAATCAAGGTCAACCGTGTTACTCGATCGGAATCGATACGAGCGTCATTCGAAAATTGCAAATCAGGCGAGTAAGGATATATCGAACGAACGCGGAATTCGTTTTTCCGGATGAATAATGGAACGGGACATGAATAACGCAGGAGATGCGTCAAATAAATGCAGAAATCGGTCTGAAAGTTGATTCGATATCGTCAACGATTCGTGGAAGATCTGGTGGGAGGTTGAAGTTGGAAAAGAAACTTTGCGATTTGTGTTCACGGAACACACAAACAAGTTTATTCGATGCAATAACTATCAAGCGGTTTCCTGGCTACCGTATAAAGCAACAGTAAAAGAGAAAGAAAAAGAGAGAGGGACAGAGAAAGAGAGAAAGAAAGAAAGAGAGAGAGAGAGAGACACGAGTAAAACCGCCTTCGGCATTGGCTTCAGCAATAACTTTGGTCGCCATTAGCATACAAAGTTAATATTTCAGAAAGAGGTCGGCTTATTTGAAGGAAACTCTCCAGTTTCTAACCCACCATCGTTCATTCCTATCGCCGTCAACGAAAATTCATTTTCCTTGTTACGTAAATGCACGCCAACCCCCCCCCCCGTCTGTTTTATGATTAATCTTTCCGATAAATATTTTTTTTAAAAACGAATCGAACGCGTCTAATCATCGTCTATCATACATAAAAACTCATAAAATACAAGAGATTTTATTGAGTCGTTTGTGTCGGTTGGTTCGTATAATTGGATCGCAAACGATTTAAATTAATGTAATCTCGGTCTTTCTAATTTTATTTATCCTTGAGGCGTTTAGTAGCTACGTTGTATTTGCTCGTAAAACGGTGTTACTATACTTGTCGTAAAGTTGTAATTTATTCAATCGAGTCGCACGATCTCTATGTAAATATATAAGAGATTAGAAAATGTAGAAGGACAAGAGAGAAAAATTAAAGATAAAAAGAGAAAGAGAGAGAGAGAGAGGGAGAGAGAGAGAGAGTGAGAGCGCTTATAATTTTCTATCCAAGTAGGGAAACAAAGTGACCTTTTCCGAGTAGGCCACTGTATAATCTAATTGAGTAGCCCTGAATAATAATCTCTCAGGGTTTCTTCTATATCCTATAAAAGCGATATGAGGTGAACTCCCATAAAAATATATTTACTTCGCTCTGTCGTCTATATCAACGATAATGGACTAACGATGATCACGAACGTAATATTATGAGAAAACTCGATCCTACGTCGATCCTATCTCGTTTGCGAAAATCAATTTTTTTTGTAAATCTCTTTTTATTCGGGTAAATTGAAAGTAAGCGTAGGTAACAGTGAAAATTATAGGAATTAAAAAGAATTCAATCGAATAATTATCGGAGATGAAAGTTTACTTTAATAAACAGTTCGAGTAAATGGGAAATTTTGTTTGAGGAATGCTAAAGTTCATCATCTCTCGAATATTCAACGCCTCGAGTAGCGATCGCGTGATCAAAATTTATCGTCTCGTGTATGTAACTAAAAAGGAAAAATATGGGTGCCGTGAAAGGACAGAGAAAGAACGAAAAAAAGTGTAATTACGTGATGATTACAGACGAGAGTAAGTTCGGGTTGCTCGAACAAAGCGTACAAACTGGGTCGCCGAACGAAAACGGATCGATCTCTCTAATAAGCGAACGATCGAGAGGAGTAACTTTGTGATAAAGACCAACGATCGCTCGAGGGGAAAAAAAAAAAAAATAAATAATCGCGATGATCTCGATTGCTACTTTTCGATTTCGATGGACCTATTTGTCAGTGCAATATTTTCTCGCAATTTTTGAGAAACTTTCGACGCGTTAAAAGAAAGAAAGAAAAAAAAAAAAAAAAGAAAAGAAAAAAATACGTTTTTTCCCGACGAAGAAATAGACGATAATTAATCTTCGAAAATTAAAAAACACGTTAAAAACTTTGTTGAGATTTAATTGATAGGTTTACATGTCTGCAACGTGAGCGTTAAACGAGTCAACTCGTCAATTAAATAGATAAGCTGAGATCTATAAATGAGAAAGAAAAAAAAAAGAAAAATAAAACAGAAGAACTATAATTTACCTTGCAAATAAGTCGACTGGTTGTGAATATTGATCGGCTATACGATAGAGATGGAAAGAAAAACAAATTGCAGGCGTTATCCTTATATAAGACCAAGATAATTTCTTTTATAATAAGATAATAAATTCGCTCGTAAGAATCTTGTTATTTTTCTAAGGAAAATGAGAAAAACTGAAAGAGATTTCATTATCTATTGTTACCTCGTATGGTTCGTGAGGAATCAGCAATGTCAGTCGCCAATTCGACGAAATCTTCTAAAGCTCCACCGTCTCCTCCGCAATCCATCATGGTGTCCTAAAAAAGAAGAAAAAAAAAAGGCGAAAAACCATAAAACAGTAGAATCCTTTATGAGACAAAACTTTCATATAAATAATATCAATAGATATTAAATAATTATAAATTTTTCCGAACAATCTCGCGTGACAAGAATTTTTTAGGAAACTCTTTACAAAAAATAAAAAGAAAAAGTAAAGAAACAAAAAAAAAGAAAATGGAAAGTTGGTAAACTTTTCCAAAACCGATTTCGTTACCACGAACTTTCTCAAACATTTATGGTAGACAGCCATCGACTATGATTCTTCGTAAATTTTGAAAATTTATTACCGAGAGAGTAAAGGGCCATGAGTTTTTTGTGAACATTCAAGTTCGAAAGTTATACCCAGTGACCCATTCATAGTAGACAATAAACGAAAACCAAGGACGTTTTGTCAAGAAGATAAAAAGATGGAATTTGAATTATATTGTAAAGTAAGCACAACCGTGGCTTTCTGAAAAGAAAATAAGAAAAATATAAATTCTATGATATCGATCTTGTTCGAGCTATCTTTTACCAACTTTTTCATTTTTCTCTTTGACTTTTCTCGATGTTCGTACACCATACATTGTTATTAAATCTTAATTAATTTGGAATATAACGGCACAATATTTTACCGTCTCTATTTTTCTTTCTTTTTTTTATCCTTTTTTTTTTTTTTTTTTTTTTTTAATCACTAAAATCATTTTTTTCCCCAGCCAACAAAAATTGTATTATACCGATCTCCTTTCCTTTTCATACTTCTCGTTTATTCTTTTTTACTCTAATAAAAGATCAAGCTACGAACATGAATTTCTGCTTACACCGTATGAAACCTCAACTTTACCGAGCGAGCTTTATTAAAGCTGCAGTTAATCGTCGTACAGAGGAAATGCATTTCTAGCATATACATACATACATATGTACCTACATAAACCTACAGTATGTAATTTCCACGGCTTATCGCTACGTTACACTCGCTATTTTCTCATTCTTCTTACTACATGTACTTGTCCACATAGTACATACATATACGGTAATGTATTGAAATGAATTTGTTAGTCGATAAAGCTGACTCATTCGAAAGGATTTAAACCTGGAGAAATTTAACATAATTTAGAAACATAATTGGTAAAGGAATTTTTTAATGCATATATATATATATATATATATATATATATATATATATTTCGATATACATATATGTACTGGCTGAGAGTATCTATTTTTTCACTCGAGCCCCATCACGAGAGATACAAGGACTATAAATAGGACAACGATCGGAGAATGCTCCGAAGTATACGCGAGTATAGTAGTAGAGTGCCGTGTGTACGTAGCAAAAGGGACACGTTTGACCACTTCGGTGCAGTCATCTTAAGAGACCAAGTCGATATCTCGCTAACCCGTTGCCAAGCGGATGTCTTGTAAAGTGCAGGACAACGATGTTTTGCCTTTCGATCATCGCCAAAAAAAAAAAAAAGAAAAAAAAATAGAGAAACAAAAAGAAAAAGAAAAAAAAAGAAGAAAGAAACAATAAAAAAGACAAGAAAATAAAAGATAACTTCGATCGAATTTACAATACTCACCACCCTCCACGAACTCTACCAAATTACGGTGAATTAATACTCGCCGAAGGTGAAAATGCAGTTCGTTGGCGATGCATTGAACGTCGCTAGAACGCGAGATTTTCTCAAGGTCACAAGCCATGACGCCCAAACGAAACCTGTTCTACGAGAATCGGAAAATTGTCTTCTCTTTCGAGGGATCGCGATCGCGATCGCGATCGCGATCGACGAGTTCAACGTGTCCGATCTCGGACGAGATTCACAAAGTTAAGTAAGCTTGTAAAGGGACGATGAACGGAGTAAATAAAAAAATAAAAAGTAAAACTAAAACTACGTATAAACATGAGGGTTAAAGATAAAAGTAAAAAAAAAAAAAAAAAAAAAAAAAGAAAAGAAAAGAAAAGGAAAAAAAATGAAAGCAACCGTACACGATTTACTTCTCAAGCAGTTTAAACGAGCAATCGAATAATAGTTGTTTGCATAAAGAAGTAGGTAAGTACAACCGACACGTAACGATCGCGAAATTACACGCAATTACTCGAGTTAATACGAGGAGGGTTAAAAGGCTTGCTGCTTCCTAAGAGGCACGCGCACCTCGCGCGAGAAAGGGACAGCGTTAATGTAATTATTCGCACCGTCGACAAAGTAACGTCCCCCTTAATGGAGATTTAAATCATCGAAACGAGCGGACTACGCTCGTTCGGAGGATCATAAAAGAAACGGGAATACGACGTCCTTGCATCTTTCTAACGAGACTAACTCTCGTTTCGGGAATAAATGAGACGAAGAGGAATGAACAAAAAATAAAAGAAAAAGAGAGAAGGAAAAGAATAATTCTTGTAAGTATTTAGAGTTTGTCTTTTCTTTTTTTTCTGCTTTTCTTTCTCTCTCACTTTTTTTTTTTTTTTTCTTTTTTCAACGATCGAACGATGCCAAGAAGAAATACGATTCTGCTTACTAAAATCGATTACGAGCAGGTGCATTGCATGTTCGGCAGCAGAAAACGAATATGGCTCTTCGAGAAAACACGACGATACTTGCTACGCGTCCTCGTAAATCAACGTTATTTGCTGAACGCAAGTTGAAAGAGATCTTTGAAAAATTTTACATCGATTTACAAGTATACATATGTATATATACATATGTATATGTATATGTATTTATATTATATATATATAGTATGTATACACGTCTATTTTAGTTTCAATCATCGCTCGAATGGACATCGGTAAAAGAGTAATTTTTTTTTCTTCTTTTTTTTTATTTCTCTTTTTTCCTATTTCTCTCTCTCTCTCTCTCTCTCTCTCTCTCTCTCTCTCTCTCTCTGTTTCTCTATTTTTTGTATTCGAAACACCAGAATGCGTTCAAATAATCGTGGTATTCGCTCTGAAATAAATCGATGCACTCGAGCCAAGTCCTTGCTGTCTCTTTCTCTCTCTCTCTTTTTCTCTTTTGTGAGAATATTTATGGACGCGACAACAATGTATTGGATTGCACCGAAAACTGGTAACGATTTTTTAATGAAAATACAGAAGCAACAAAAATGTTTCCAAATCTATGCATGCAGAATACGTTCTATAATTTTATTCAATCATTTTCTTTACTCTCTCGTTTTATCGGCGCTCAAAAATAAATTACTCTTTTCAAGAATATTCATTCGACATTTATTGAATATCATTAGCAACTTTTCGAACAAGTCGATAATGTAATGACGAGTTGTTATAAGCGTTTAAACGCGTTTTTATAATAAGATTCAAAGAGTAAAATTGCATATATTAAACGAAATGAAAGGGGCAACGAAGTTTCTCCGTCCCTTCTTAAGTATCGTACGTCCGGTTTTAAGCATTTCGCGCCAGAAAATTTTAAATTGTATCGATGTAATTCGCGAGACTTTATCGCTCTTTCGATCGTTAATGTAACGCGCTCGTTATATTTTTATATAAGTCTCATTATCATAAAAATCTCTCTTTCTCTCTTTCTCCTTCTCTCTCTCTCTCTCTCCCTCTCTCTCTCTGTTTCTGTCTCTATCACAATCTAAAAGAACTTTAATATACATATATTATATATATGTATATGTATATATATGTATATACATATATACATATATATATATATATACATATATATGTGAATATATATTCCATGCATCGAATAAACGTTAACGCGATTCCGATCGATTTATTTAATTATCGTACATGCTTCGAGATAATCGATTTATCGGGTGACTCGATAAAAGCCCGTAATTAACGCGCGTTCTTCAAACTACGAAGGAAAATGAGTTTGCTCGGCGAAGCGTAAAAATTTGTTCGCCGAATGATTCTCGAAAATCAATTTTCTTTTTTCTTGTTTCTCTTTTTTTTTTCTTTTTTCTTTTTCACGATAAAATTAATAGAAAATCGATCTCGTATTCTAACCCTCTTTCGAGTTTCGAACTCGAAACGATAGAACGACGAGTTAATTAAAAGAATTGTTTTGTACAATCTTTTTTTAAAAAA
The DNA here is from genome assembly GCF_014466175.1 of Vespula pensylvanica. NCBI lineage: Eukaryota > Metazoa > Arthropoda > Insecta > Hymenoptera > Vespidae > Vespula > Vespula pensylvanica. Next base: position 6,166,187 of record NC_057685.1, on the reverse strand, counting down.
AAAGATCTTCGCAAGAAAGATCTCTTAGATTCTTATTTTCAACAAGTTTATTCAGGTATTGTTTTCGAATAGAAAAACAGAGGAAGAGAAAAAAGAGAAAAAAAAACAAAAGACACGAATAAAAAAGCTAAGAAAAGAGAAACATGATCAGCGTTGTAACGTTTCACGCAACACGACAGGTGATTAATTACATCATTAGCCTTTGGATTATCTCGACATAATCGATTTACAAAAGCGACCATTAATATTCCTATGTTTATCGATTTTTTTCTTCCTCTCGATTTAAATCAAACTTCATCAATTCGATTGAACTTCGATTACACGCGTAACCATTCGCGTGAGTTAATAGGAAAAGAAAAAAAATAACAACAACAACAACAACAACAATAATAATAATAATAATAAAAGAACTATAATAAAATAATAATAATAATAATAATAATAATAATAATAATAATAACAATAAAGAAAGATAGAAAATAGACGGTAAGAAAAATAAAGAAGAATTTGATTTCCTTGGTAAAATGATCGCACGACATTTTACGACTTAATCTTCTCGCCATCTATCACAGAAAGCATAAACTTCTATTACTTTACTGACGCTAATGAACGAACGCTATTTTACTTTATGACAATGAGACAAAATTGTTTCCATGATTGCGTCTTTAAAAAGAAAGAGAAAAATAAATAAATCAAGAAACTTAATACCCCCATTCATTTCTCTTTTTACGATCATTAGGGTGTCTATTAACGGACCGCAATGATCGCTTTTCACGATCGCGATCTAATTGATCGTATGTTGCTGCGATCAAAAATTTTTGAATAAACATCCTAGACTCTTAAGTATGCAAATAACGATCATTGTATTTCGACATTTAGTAATGAAATATACAATAAATCTTACGTTTACATATATTATCGATAATTCATTTCGATTATCGAACATTCGATCAATCGATTTGTAATCTCTCGCTGTTCTTAATATATACATATATATATATATATATATATATATATATATTTCTTTTTTAAATCAATAAAGTCGTTCGAATAGAATTACATTTTTAACAGATTAAAATCAACAATGCGTTTGACTGTCGTCAGAATAGAAAGAAAAAATATATATATACGTATAGAGAAAATTTATTGCCTATTATTACATACCTCTGACAGGGCGTCCTCCGTCATATCGCTGGTATCTCGCATGACTTCCAATGGAAACTGGCCACCGACGATCACACAATCACTCACCGCCCACGAATGTATGTAGATACTCTTACTCTTTCTTTTACTCTTTCTCTCTCTCTCTCTCTCTCTCTCTCTCTCTCTCTCTCTCTCTCTTTCTCTCTTAATATCTCTGTCTTTCCTCTAATAAATGTTTCTTTGATTTCTCTTCTTTCCTCTTTTTTCTCGATCTACCTGTCTCTTTCTCAATTCCAGATCCGTCTTTCTTCCTCTCTCTCTTTCTCTCTACCTATCTATCTATCTATTTATCTATCTGTCTATCTATCTATCCATCTCTCTTTCTCTCTCGTGTCTAAACCGCGAGCAACCGAGAACGATGTAGAGAAGGAAGAAAATTCTCTGCAGTGGTAGGAGTAGATCAAAATGTGATGGAAGGGGAAATTGAGGAAGAAAACGACGAAAAGGCGAAGGAAAGAGAAAACGAGAAGAAGAAGAAGAAGAAGAAAAACGACGACGACGATGACGATGACGACGAAGACAACGATGTTGGAGAAAGAGAACGAAATTGAAGAAAATTAGAAGAGAACGAAAGGGAAGAAAAAGAGGGAATATAACTGCAAATTTCTTCGCTCGTCGTCGTCACAAACGACGACACATCGTGTCTTTCTCTTTCTCGTGTCACAAACACATAAGTTTCTCTTTCTCTCTCTCTCTCTCTCTCTCTATCTTTCTTTTTCTCTCTTTCTCCAGTAACTCCGACGTTCGGATCGATTCGTATCGCAACGTGTTAGGCTCCTCTCTTTCTTTCTCCCTCTCTTTCTCGAACACGTACTGACACACTACACGTCTACTCTTTCTCTTTTCTTAGATAATATATATATATATATGTATATATATTTATTTATTTATATTTATATATATATAAATATAAATATACATATATATATATATATATGTTACACACGCGAGGCCAGCTTCGCGAATTACGAACACGATTACGAGAAAATATAATCTAACCAATACGAGAGCTCCTCCGACGCGCTCTCCAGGAGAACGTCGTCTCTCTGCGAGTTACGTCTCGCTGGCGTGGCAGGAACGTCGAAAGCTAGCAACGTATCCTCCCCTCCATTTCTCTCTTACTCTCTCTCTCTCTCGCTCGCTCTATCTATCTATCTCTATCTCATTCCCCCCACTTCTATCTCGCTTTAGACTCCACATTAAAACGTCGCGATCCAAAGCTCTCGCGAGCGACTTGACGAGATCCCCCCTCTTCCTCTCTAAACAGTCGCGACTCGATTCGTCAGAGCGCGCGTCTTTCGAAATATCGACAAAAGCTTCTCCTTCTTGCCACCGTTCGGCAGTAGCGCTACTATCGCAAACTTGTACGCTAGATAAAGCAGGTCGACGTTCATAAGATAGAATAGAGACGACCAACCGGCTGCTAACCTGTTTTCATCTTTGTCTCTTCTTTCTCTTCTTTTAGAACAGATTCCCTCGTTCTCCGTTCATCACGTGGCCATTGAAAGATCGCCAAGAAACTTAACAGCTGCCTCTTTTCCTCCTCCCATCGTGTTCTTTTCGATACTTCCTTCGAATAGCGACTCCTCGCGGAATTTCTCTAAAACATTTCATAAACCGTTCTCCTTCGACGATAATTCGGCACGATCGAATACGCAAGGACATACGCAAGACTGTTCGCGACTTTTATAATCTGGACCAATCCGTTCTCGAGAATATTATTCATGACGTAGGCGAACAAACGATTATACCGATTGGTAGAAATTTCAAGACCATTTAAAAGCAGTTCAAGGTTTCTTTCGTTCTGTTTCTTGACGTAAGTAAGTACTAAATAGTCCGCTTTATTCATTCATTTTTACAGTCTATATATATATATATATATATATATATATATATATATATATTATGTAAAAAGTGAATGTACGTAAATATATATACGTGTATACATATATACATATATGTATAAATACACGCATTGAATAATTAGATAATTACATATAACTTACACACACATATATATATATATATAACAAATGTAGAGAAAGATAGGAAGAGATAGAAGACATCTTATTAGAAAAAAAATCAAATATCCAGAAAAAGAGAAAGGTAATGGAAATGAGGATCACGACACTATTTATAATTCAACTCGCATCTCGAAGAACGAGGCTTTCATCGAAAGAATTCACGCGTATGTATTGTTGCTGCGTTTTACTTGTATTGATATAATAAAGGAAGAAGGAGAGGAAGAAGAAAAAAAAGAAGAAGTAAAAGGAGAGGAACGAAAAGAAACGAATAAACAAAAAAGAAATAAATAAATAAATAAATAAATAAATAAAAGGAAAAAGAAAAATCCGAAAGGAACGTTTCCGCGGCATCACAAAGAGATTCACGCGTCCTGCGCGCGAGGAGGGCCACGGAGGAGATGCGGACGAACAGCTGCTATTTCACCTGTTCGATATATTATTTAAATGCTTCACCTGCCGCGATCTCGAGATACCGCGAGATAAGCGACCAGCATTTCCTGCTTTCTTTAAGGATGTCCCGCACGATTCTTGGGATCTCTCCTTAAAAGAAAACGAGAGAGAAAGAGAGAACGAGAGAGAAGGAAGAAAGAATCTTACGAAATCCATCTTGAGAAAGTTTCTTTTTTCTACATTTTCTTTGCCATATATTTTATATGCTATAACATTTTATTTACAGAAAGTATAAAACCTAATCTTCATCTTACTATTCACGATACATGTACATTTTCTTCGTTATGAATGTAAAAAGTTAACACGATTATCCGTTCCAGCGATAATCGGACTCATCTTTTGTACGTATTCTACGAATAGATCTATATCCAAAGAACCAACCTTATGGTTTCTTCCATAGTTTTTAAATACTTGAATATCATCTCCGCCACCATATACGAAAGATGGAACTACAATTCTGTACCATTCATCGTCCAAAAGATCCTCATATCGCGGTACTTCGCAAGCACGACATCTATCATAAATATCAAAGTTAGGTATAAACGTATGATATTCAAGTTATAAGAGAAATAATATTTCAACGTTTGTATTCGTTAAATAAATGATTACCTGACTTTGACGTCGACCAATCTATTAGGTGCATCTTTCGTCATATTATAAATGACTTTGAGCCCGGACCAAACCATAATTCTTTCTTTTTCTAGCAACTGAAAATGCATGATTTGATTTATTGTTTCAATTTTCAATAGACCGACAGTCTTCATTATAACGTTCTAATGTTCGTTATTACTGTTATCAGAAAGCAAGTATTAGAAATAAATTCACGTGAATTTAACGGTTAGTATATATTAATAATTTTTTGATCAGTTAGCTTTGATAACGTTCAAGTTTTAACATATTTCCTATAGAGAGTATTAATGTATAAGTAGAGACAAAATATTACATATTTGATAGAGCTGCCAGTTATCTCGACAGTGTCCCAGGTATTTTCAAAAGGTTGAACCATGAGTAAATCACCATAAGTAATATTAACGGCGAAATCTTCGATAGAGGCACGGATTCCACCTGTATTGGTGCAAGATATAGCTGCATAAGTCCAATAAGTTTCATTCTCGGCCAGATCTACGAACTAAAATCGAGAGAGAGAAAGTAAAAGAAAAAAAAAAAAGAAACTTTTTTCTCGAGTAATCTCGAATAGTCAACCTCTTTTTGCGAGATAAAAGAAATGTCCATGTATAAAAAAAAATATGTAATATAAAAAAATGTTTACCGAGTCGATCATCGCATCTGTTATAAAGTTACCCAAGTTGCATTGTTTTCCTTTACATTTGTTATCGAGAAAAACTTTAGTCTTGCCAACGTGTTTCCATGCGAGTGCATCGACATCCTTTTGCCAAGGAATTAGAGCTTTCAAGATATCTGGATCTGCATGAAAAATAATTTTTTATTTATCAGACTACCCTTTCCTTTTTATAAATTTTTCCTTTCTCTCCAACTCACCTTGCTCGATAGAATAATCCAAAAGAATTGGATTTCCTTCCCAATCGACAACCTCTCCTTGATCGTCAAACCAAACAGTCAAGTTACCGAGATATCTGCCGAGAAAATAAATTAATAGAGGATTTATCTTTCAGATTTTCTAATAGCACGGACTAATAGCATGGACGATGAATAAGTCTTTTTTATTTAATCAATTATTAAAATGCTTTACTAAGTTGGTATAAAAAATAATCAATAGTATTAATCTCATCATACGTTCCGTGATAAGATGGATCGATATTTCATTAGGAAAATGAATATATTGATTATATACTTGGTAAAAGCAGCTGCTTGTACAATGAGTACCGTTCTGTTCGTATTTTCTTGCGTTACTATTACAGGATAATCATCCTCAGGCGTATCGATGAAAGGTGGTGGCCCTAATTAATGTAAACATTTTAATGTAATTGAAAGTTTACATTGAAACATAATTAAAATACTTTTTTCTTTTTTTCGACAAACCAGAGTACAAAAAAGTATGCGAATGTCCTCCAACAATGACGTCAAGAAGAGGACAATTAGCAGCCATCACTCTGTCTATGTTCAAGCCACAGTGACTCAAAGCAATAATGATGTCCACTCCTTGGGCTTTAAGCTTCTCAGCTTCTTCATTCACGGAATCTACTTCGTCTAGAAACCTCAATTTTTCGGTGTCTGATATAGTCTAGTAAATCATAATATATATATATATATATATATATATATATATATATATCGAATTATTTTTATTTTGTAATTTAACAAAGAATATACTAACATTCGTAGTAGATATAATGACCCCAATTACTCCGATCTTTCTGCCTCCTCTCTCGATGATCGTACTATTTTGGTAAAGACCCTGGAAAGTAGAACAGATTATAGAAAGGATATACGGAGAGAGAGAAAGAGGAAGAGAGAGAGAGAGAGAGAGAGAGAGAGAGAGAGAGAGAGTAAAAAATGATCGTGCTACAAACTTGAATAGTAGGCTCTTCTCTGTCGTCGATGTTGGTCACCACAACCGGTGCTTTGACAGCCTTTAAAAAAGGTACGAGACCAGCGATTTTATTATCGAACTCATGATTCCCAATCGTCTACAAATAAAAGATAATTATATTATAGCCCGATTGAAATTTTCTTTCAGTAAGTACTCGTGAAGGTTTACCATAGCATCGTGTGGCAACATATTCATAAACGTAGCCGTCACATTCCATCGATGAACATTGTACCATAAAGTACCTTGGTAATGGTCACCAGCATTCAGAAAAATAGCATTTGGCCGTTCTTTCTTCAATCGATTGACAGCAGTATATACTCTAGAGATTCCACCAACACAATCTTTTTCTTGTCCCACATGACAGGTACCAGAAGTTGGATTGGTCTGTTGAAATCTTATAAAATGTTTTTTTTTTTCTTCTTTTTCTCTCCGTTTTATTTATTCATTTTTTTTTTTCTTTTCTTTTTAGCTTTTTTTTTCAATTCAGGCATTCTCATTGCTTATTACTACGAATTAAGAAATTTTTCAGAAAAATATATTTCTGAAATATATTTTTGAAGGCACGATCGTACGTATCACGGAGAATAACAGAAGTTAAATCAATATCTTATCTAGTGCCGTCCTTGAAGATTCCACTTCGGTTCTCCAATTTAATACGACACACTATATTGTTATACGAAGATCGTGTGCTACGAGCAAGGCTAACGTATGTTATGTAATTTTTAATATTATTTTCATGACGACAAATTAATTATTTCTATATTTATTCTCGATTGGTTACGTAAGAGATAAATATCTATATAAAATATACGAAGGTAATCAAAGAATTTTTACGTATTTATGAAACGAGAAACAAACAAACAAAGAGACAAATACGATCGTTTCGTAATTAGATAGATAAATATTTGTATACGTCTTCTTAGTTCTTACCTCGCATGGAAATCGTTCAAATGTATAATAGATAACTCGAAGAAATCAGTCTGTCCAGGATAGACGAGTCCTCGACCGGTAAAACCCAAACATGTTTGAGACAATACAGCTATCAACAACAAAGTGTACATTTTGTGTGCGTTCGAAAGCTGTATAAGCGTAAAACAAATAGATATTAATAGGTAAAATGCAACGATATAAAATTAATTCGTAATTGTCGTTCGTATAATAGTTAGTTAATTACCTGATCAATTAAGAATAAACAATCTGCGATCGATGTATCGGACCACTAACGTAATATATTACTTTATATTTACATAGATTATTTTCAATTTAAATTTTTCAAAGACAAATTCTCGTTTGTTCCCAATTTGCCTTATAAGAGTTTAAAAGTTGTACACTCCTACAAATAATATCGCAATAAAATTTTCAAGTTATTGCATAAATTAGATAACTGATTGGATTAAATGAAACGATAAAAAGAATTAAATGTGGCGCATTAAGTATGCATTAAATATGACTAAAATCGTCAGAAATATAAATGACAAAAATAACGATGAAAGTATATAAGGTGATAAGGAGAATAAGAAAAAAAAAATATGAAAAAATAATAATCGGTAATCATAATATTACCATTCTTTTGTAGAATAATAATAAATTCAATATATATAAGTTTTACGCGAAAAAAACTGTTTAATCAAATATATCATTATTTGTATATATAATGTACTCACTTTATCCAATGTTTTCTGACACAGGTATTCCAAGTTCCATATTCCAAGTTCCAATCAGAAGAAGGAAAAGTATTGTTTGCAAGAAACTTATGAGTTTCAATTATCGAACATGATGTTTTGGGAACGATTGACGAGGTGTAAGGTGAAAGAAAAAAAAAACAATTCTTTCGAATTTTTAAGGAAATAAAAGAGGAGGAAACTTAATGTTTCGTGGAGGAACTTAAACTGGCTCGTATGCTCATATCTTTCGTATAGAGAATATACCAGTCGTAAATTACCTGTCAGCACCGAATGTTCGTCGAGAACTGCTTCACTGACAACGATCTGTCTTTGCGCCTTCCATGACAAAACAAGCACATCCATTATCGCAAATATTCACTATACAAAATGCCTTGCAATTATCTATATGCTATTACAACATTTATCTCGAGAACATTTCCGTTATTATACGTATTCGATAACGATTATTATCTCTTTCTTACTTTCTTTTGTTGAAGATTATTTATCGCGCGTTTAAAAATACTTCAATAATTTATACGTCAAGTTATGGCCAACTGGATTTTATTTAACGACCGAGAAAAATTTATCGACGAACACGCGAACGTATCATTGCTTTTATCGTTCACCAATTCTCTCATTTTCCTTTCAAACCGACGGCAATGTAGGTGTCGAAACTAGAAATTCACGCGTAGACGTTGAGCTGCAAATCGAGTTTCTGCTATGATCGACGCGTTCGGTGAACGATTCATATTTAGATACATATATTACAATATTTTCAAATAGTGAAACTGTGTGTTCCTTCTCTTCATTTATAAATATCTTATATATAGAAGAAGAGAAGAGAAAAAGAAGTATTAATAAAAACTAACGACATTGCGTATTCAACACGCAAGCCTGAGGATCTATATACAAGTAGTCACGTGACCATTTGAATTAATTAAACCAGTTTAATAGATTGGTATTAACAATCAAGGAATTTATCACATTACTATGCGCGTTAGAAAATTTATAAAATTGAAATGTACTATCTGAAGTGTATCATTTGATCGCGATCTACAGAACTGCCTGTTACTCTTCTTTCTTTTTTGTTATCTGCCTATTGAGAAACGATTTGTTATATAACCGTGTTAGTGTCTACGAGCAAATTTTATGTGTATTGTCATCGTCGTACTAACGAGAATACGAAGATCGAAAGAAGATTATCGATAAGGAACTACGAGGTAAGAAAATCAAAAGATACTTTCACTAAATTTTTCGTTACTCGATCGATCAATTAACACGATAAATAAATAAATAAATAAATAAAAATAAAATTCAAATCTTATTAATTACTCAACTGTTTTGGTATCATCGAAAGACGCGAAAAGAAAAGCAACGAGAAAAGAGAACTCCCTGTTGGCACTTTGACAAGAGAATAATTCTATATTCGCATTTTGGCCGTGGCACGCTTCATAAGACCGTGACTATGATAGTTACGAAGTATAGGGACGTTAAAGAGTTACACAGATGAGGATTTGGTCATCTTCGTCGATGATGACGTCATCATCGACTAAAAAGAAAAAAAGAAAAAGAAAAAAAAAAGAACAAAAGACAGAATTACGCAATTTTTTTTCATACAGATTTTATTTTCCCGTTTTTCGAACGATCATAAAATTTTATTACCTCATCGACAAAAAATATCATGATTATTATCGAGTCAAGTGTTTTGTTGTATATTTTTTATTCGTCAAAAATAAAACTTCAAAAGGAATTGCATCACGATCAATTTTGTAAATCCTTTCGAATTCTTCTCTCGGTAGAAAGTCTGTTTGGAGGAATAATTTTGAAAGATTGAATGTAACATACCAATATGCTTTTTTTTTTTTTTTTTTTACATCGCTTATCATCGACGAGAGGAAGAAATATATACGGCTCTAATTTGAAAAAACCACGAAGATACATGCTCGAACCTAAGAAATATTATGATCGATTTCGAGTAAAATTACCGAAGAAAAAAAATAAAAAGAAAAACATGATGAAGAAGAAAGAAAGACATTCAGACAGAGATACTGCCAACTTTTTAATCCGATACAAAGACTGAAACTCACAAAAAATGAGCTCTTTCATCTCGTTCGAGAAAGAACAAATAAATCACTATTCCTCTTATGTTCTTACGACTCCACCCGGAAATGATCTCTGCATTTTTTTCTTTTTTCTTTCTTTTTATTGCAGTTCTTTTTTTGTTCTTTTTTATTATAATGAAAACAAGATCGCCATGAGAACGGATCAAGAGAACAGAAAAGAGATATCGGAGAGTTGAGGATAATAAAACATAATGAGAGATCCATCAAGCGATATTACAAGTAACTAGTTTCAGTTGAAATATTTCCTCTCGTAATAATTTCAAGGGAATATGTTCGAAGGTGAAAACGATTTATTATGACATTCTGAACGACGAAACGAAATTAAATTGATATTCGGTGATTGGTCACAAATAATATTCTCTTCTTTCGTCTTTTTCTCTTTCCGCTTCTTTCGTTTTCTTTTTTTTTTCTTTTTTTTTCTCTTCTTTTTTCATTGTTTCTTAGCTCACTTTAAATGCAATAAACGATTTAAGCTGTATAATCATGTACAACAGTTTTATCAAGTGTTGAATGTTTTATCAAATGGGAAAAAATAACGATAAGGATAAACAAAGGAAAACAAAGGAAACAAAGAAAAAATTTTCCAGAAATTAAAAATCGACTACATTACGTGAAAGAGTAATTTCCTCGATTGTTGAATAACGAATAAAAAGATCTTCGGAGGAAGAAATTAAAAAAAAAAAAAACAAAGAAAACAGAAGAACGTCATCTTGATTTGATAACTTTCCTCATTGAACATAAATATCAAAAATTTAATTTAATCACGTAATAAAACGAATTATACATTATCGATAATATTAGATAAAGCAAACGCGAATAAAACGGATGGAATTCATAAGAATTTTTAATCTATCAAAGAAAGAAGTTTAAAGGAAAAAAAAATAGAAATAAAAAAGAGAGTATTTTCGGTTGACGTAAAAAGTATTGTCCTTGAGGTTGACCATACTAAAAATTGCATTTTCTAAAAGGCTTTCGACCAGTCCGATAGAATGCCTCTGATTTTTCATAAAGTGAATTACCAACCCTTGAAGAATGAAGGGCTGTTTATGACCCAACGAAAAGACGGTCTCTTGGTCTATCCTTCTCTCTTTGTCTCTCTCTCTCTCTCTCTCTCTCTCTCTCTCTCTCTCTCTCTTTCTTTCTCACAACGATTCTGTTTCGAAATTCAGACGCGCTCTAACCACCTCCGTCGTCTTTTCGAACGTCGATAATGTTCAGTCGACGTCCGTCCCTCGGCAAAATCGGTACGTGTTTTTCTGCTCGACTCTATTCTCTTTTCTTAAAAAAAAAACGTGCGTTCGTTATTAGCGAAAGAATCGCGATTGAAACATGATCAAAAATCACACCTGATCGTTACGTTATTCGATCAAACATAATCGTCTTGCTAGCATGATCGTGTATCAACTTCTTTAGTTTCTTTGCACCACGTGCTTGCTCTCATTACAACGATTATCTCTTTATCTTTTGTAAATGTCACATGTTCCAGAGGAAAGATCGATCACTCTTCTCGATCGATAGAAGTATATTATGGAAATATCGAATAGTGTTAAACGTATATCATAGTATTTTATTTTGTGCATATGAGGAGATACGAAGTGAAAGATTAAATCAAAGTTTATTGAAAAGGTATTTTAAAAGGAAGGTTTCATATTTTTTTATTGAAATTTATTTCTTTTCTTTTTCTTTTAATGAATAAGCAGCAGGATCCATATTAAGTTTATTACATGTATACGTGTTTTATATATATATATATATATATATATTATGTTTTTATATATGCTATATATATAATATATTATAATGCTTATTTTGTCTTTGTTTCAATACTAATCTTAATTTCTTCTTTTAACATCGTATCGTACGAGTAAATAAATAACATGTTGTTAATAATGTTTTTGTTAAATGATATTTTTATTATTTAATTACGAATATATATCTTAAGCAATCATATCATAAATATAAGAATATACATCATAAGTATACTGCCAAAATTAAATAATAAAGCTGCCAAGATAGTAAATTATATCGTTTAATCGTTTTTCCCGAATAACAATATTGTTTATCAAATAACAAGTATCAAACACGACTCTTGGCATCGTTTCGTTCGTTTCATCACTATATTATACGTATTTTATTAAACACGTACAGTTACTTTCTGCAACGTAGAAGAAATATTCTTCCTCATATTTCATTGAAAATTTCTTAATTCAGGTTTTTTATTTTTACAGAGTAACAAAGAGTAATTATGGATTTTTAAGTGGAAGAGTTCTCAAAAAATATACTGAAAAGTATACTGAGTAAAAACATTTTTTGTACTAATGATAAAAAAACGTCAGCGATAACGAAAACCTTGACACGTCTTAAAACAACGCTGTTTATCATTATCGTACATTACATTAAAAGAAAAGAAATTTCAGAAGTAACTGGGAAGAAATAATAATTCATCGTTTGTACAATATTAATAAATCGTAAAAATGTCCGTATTACTATTACGTACGTTCTCAATTATTTTCATGCTATTTGTGATAGCGAACGTTGTCGTTCATGGAAATCCTTTTCCTGCGCATAACAAAAATGAAGAATTTACTTTGCATATTGTCCACACCAATGATATGCACGCAAGGTAAATTTTTGTGATAAGGAAAACTAGAAAAAAAAGAATAGAAATTGTAAATATATCTCTTATTACGTTAACGTAAATATACATTAAACGCTTAAAATGATACGATTTCAATGATATCAACGATAATTATTTATTCTGCTAACGTTAATTATTAAGATAATATATAGATCAAATTAAATCGTAGACTTTAAATCTCAATTTATGATGTAATCGTATCTAAATCGATCACAATTCGTCTACTATATATTCACGAAAAATTATAACGTAATAGGATTATCGTTTCAATATAAATCTTACTCTCGCTGATCTAAGATCTTATTCTTTTATTTAGATTCGAAGAAACATCGAGATTGTCGGCACCAATTTGTTCTAAACAGGATGCCGCGGCGGGTAAGTGTTACGGTGGTTTCGCCAGAATAGCGACCTTGGTTCGTGAGGCTAGAAATTCGTCCATACCAACGTTGTTCTTGAACGCTGGCGATACTTATCAAGGTTCCGTATGGTATAATATCTACAAGTGGAAAATTGTTGCAAACTTTCTCAACATTCTCGCGCCAGATGCTATAGTGAGTATTAATAACGAATTTGCTGCTCTTCATTTTAACATTATCTCTTATTTATCTATTTATCTACCTATTTATCTATCTGTCTATCTATCTATCTCGCTTCACAGAGTCTTGGAAACCATGAGTTCGATGACGGTGTAAATGGTTTGATACCTTTCATTGAGGAAGCAAAGTTTCCGATTCTCGCGGCGAATCTTGACCTTTCAAAACAGCCAAACTTAAAAGCCACGAAGTTAGCGAACAGTACGGTCTTAGTGATAAATGGTACAAAGATCGGTGTGATCGGTTATCTCACGCCAGAGACGACGATCATAGCGATCACCGAAAATGTGATCATTAACGACGAGATACCTGCAATTCGTGAGGAAGCAAAGAAATTAAAGAAACAGGGTGTAGATATTCTCATTGCTTTGGGTCATTCTGGATTCAATATTGATAAAAAAATCGCCAAAGAAGTCGAGGACATCGACATTGTCATCGGTGGACATACCAATACCTTTCTGTATCGTGGCGAACAACCTGACGCTGAACATCCCGAAGGTTTTTATCCTACTGAAATCGTACAGGACAACGGTAGAAAAGTTTATGTTGTTCAAGCATATGCTTACACTAAATACCTTGGTAACTTTAGTGTAACTTTCGACTCAAACGGCGAAGTTACTCACATCGAGGGCAATCCGATTCTCGTCGATCATAGTATCAAACAGGTGAGCTTTGAAAAGATAACAATGGATTATAGTTACGTACAATATCTAAGTTAATTTAAAGACGATTCATAATATAGGCACCGGACGTTCTCGAAGAACTGGATCGATTCAGACCTGCGATCGATAATATAAGCACTACGGAAGTTGGAAAAACTCGTGTATTACTCAATGGTGATAGTAAAATCTGTAGGCGAGAAGAATGCAATTTAGGAAATCTCATTACCGATGCTATCATCGATTACGTAAGTTTCTAGAAGAAGTTGTTAATACCAACATTTTTAAATACTCTTTTATTTCAAAGATATGATTCAATTATTGCGATTACAGAATACCCAGGAATATTTTGCCAAAGGAAAATGGACCGATGCTGCTATTGCCGTTCAAAATTCTGGAAGTATAAGAGCGTCTATCACTAGAGCTTTGAACGATAAGGTAGATACGTGAAATATCATTGTACATACATCCGAGTCTCTTTTTATACGGTTGATGTGTACCGTGCAAAAGAAAATTATGTAAAACCGATGCGAACTATACAAAAAGCAATTTAAGATATAAACATGCATTCGCTAAAAATATTTTATTTAATAAACGCGTTAAAAAAAAAAAAAAGTAGTTTTAAGAAAAATTAAAAAAAAAAAAGAAATGTTTTTTCAAACAAATACCTACGATTTTCGTCGATATTTTTTGCGAACTAATTAATGTTCGCTTTTGCAACCGTGTAAGTAAAACGTGTGTATAAAAGATGTTAAAAAAATCGTGTAAAAAAGTATCGGATAAAAAATTACTCATATAAAATTCATTATAAAACTCATTATAAAAAAGACTCGGGTGTACTTACTTTTGTTTCTTTCTTCTTTTTTTTACATAGTTCTAATCTCCTTTCGTTTCTCCATTTAAAAATAAAAAAATATATAGATCACAATGGGTGACGTACTTGGGGTTCTACCTTTTGGCAACATCATCTTCAAGACATCTATGACAGGAAAACAAATGCTCTCAATGTTGGAATGGAGCGTGTATAATCTTAATTACAATTCTTCGGATAATTTATTCGGTGCATTCCTTCAATTTTCTGGTCTTCAAGTCTTATATGACATTTCTCGTCCGCCGAATTCGAGAGTAGTTTCCGTCCAAGTACGATGCGCCGCTTGTAATATTCCAAGTTACAGTGATCTCGATAAAAATGCAACTTACGAAGTTCTGATAAATGATTTTATGTATAACGGAGGAGACGGTTACAAGATGTTGAAAGATCTTAAATATACTTCAATGGGTACGATAAATTGATTGTTATATCAAGCTTTCATAAAAATGCATTTCTTCATTTATTATTATCGTTTTTTAGGTGTTACTACAGCGGACGTGGTTATTCAATATTTGAAAAAATTCAGTCCTGTATATACTGGTGTCGATTGGAGAATTAATTACGTGCACGAAAAATTATATTCTAATATGTTAAATAACGAAAGTACATCATCTGCTTCAGTTAGAGGATATTCGGTAGTACTTATAATTTTGCTGACAATGATTACTGGATTGTTAACGTGATTATGTCGCTCGTAATGATGATTTTACTTTATGTTAAGTTCATAAAAGGAAAGAAAATTTTGACAGTATTTACATATTAATTACGTGATTATGTAATATTATGTGCATATAGCCTATCTATCATATAAATGCAAGTAATTTGCATATCTATATATATAATTTGTTAATATCTCTTGTAAACATATATTTTTATCTTTCTTAAATTGATAACAAATTTTTATGATATATTATTTGATCTATTACTTTGCCATAATATATTAATTAATTTTCTTATTACACATGCATTTAAAGACTCGCACATACTGTACAATGTAATGTCTAAGTGATACCTAAGTGGAAATGATCGTATATGATGATACTAGCAATATATTTCATTATTGGATTTGTATCGCATTCTCTACCTCAGAAAATATAATAATGCGACTAGTTTATTTTTGCAATATATGGTGTTTCACTTATATAATGAAATAATTACCGAAGTAAGCAATTTTTCAATACGTTTCATTGACTATTATTAATAATGTACAATATCTTTTACATTAAATTTCAAAGTATTTTTACGTATTTAAATTATAATGCTTGTCTTTTGAGAAAAATATGATACGTGAACATTCGAAATTTTTTAGTATAAATATTTTATTGCATAGTATTTAACATACGAAAAATATACAAACAAAGACTAAATAGATAAAATAAATAAAACGGATAAAACAAAAAATATAATATTTCTGTTCCATGCTGTGTGTATGTGTGTATTATTTATTCATTTATTTAAAACAAATGAGAATACATAGTTATCATTGTTACATTTGTATTGCATTTCCTTATTATTCACGTATATTTATCAGATCTATTTATTATTTACATATATTTATCACATTTATTTATTATTTACATATGTTTATCATATTTATTATTCTTATTTATCATTTAGTTATTTAAAACAAATGAGAATACACACAATTATCATTGTTATATTTATATCATATTTATTATTTTTATTTATCATTTATTCATTTAAAACAAATAAGAATACACGCAGCTATCATTATTATATTTACACTACAGGCAAGTCAAATCTGTTTCCACTTAAAGAATACACACGTTTTATAGTTTCCACAACCTCATTCATTTCTTTACAAGGTATTGGAGCATGATCATATAAAACTTGTACCATCTTTAATAAATCTCGTATTATATGCGGTTTGTCATGAACTTCATCCACAGTTGCTAAAGACACGTATGTCTCGAACTTTCTTAGAGCCTTCGCGATAATCCCATTATCATAATTTGTTCCTAAATCCTATATATTAAAAGAAGACTTTTTATATGAGAAATAAAAATTATAATCTAAATAATATAACTGAATTTATAAATTGTAGATACTTGGTAAGAATATAGAGCAAAATATGGAGGCCAATCCCATTCACATGCTATGCAATTACATTCGAAATAATATTGTTTCAGAAGTCCCTCTTGTCTTTTTGATTTTCCCATTATGGCATAATGCTGACCATAATTATCTAAAAGCTACGAGAATTTTATATACAAGTTTTATTACCAAAAATGTAATAAAATATTTCTTACAATTCCAAAAATAAATAAGTACCTGTTCTCCTTTCTGTATAGGATAAGCAGCACACATAATCATTTCTCTAGATCTTGAAAATCTTAGTACGTTTGGATTACAGCTATGATTAAACAGACTATAAAATGCCATTGCTACAACACCTCGTTCTTTACTATCTAAAATGTATTCTTCACTAAACTGTAATAAAATTCAATTATGATATGAAAACAAAAAGAAAAAGCAAATACTTACACTATGAACATTACTAGGTATTAATTGTTGATGCCTTAAAATAAGCCCACCAATTAATGTAACATCTTTGTTTTTAATCAATGCAGATAATTCATCTTCCAATTTATCGCCAAATATCACAGTACGTGTAGCAAGTAAATATAAAATAATACAAGCATCTACAGATCTTCTGAATAGATCAATTGCTGATCTCTTTTCAGTATTGGTTGTAAGACAATATATACTTATATATTTATCACTGTGAAGTTTCTTATCGGAACTAAAACCTTTTGTTCTAGGATCTATAACAAATAGTTGTAAAATTTAAAAAAAAAGAATTAGTTAATACCATTACTCCATATTTCAAAAATAATGTATTAACTTATAATTACCATCCCATTCATCAACTTTCTTAATTTCCTTCCTTAAATTTTCCAAATTTTTAAACTCTCTTATTGCTTGTATTGCAATTCTGGCGCTAAACAGATCAAATTTAATATAATCAGAAATCTCAAACAATATTGAAAATACAGGACATTCTATATCATGATATTTCTTCCAGTCTTCCAATTTACATTTTTCAGAACAATACAGGGCATAAACGCAATGATCACAAGGTATAC
>NC_057685.1:6144655-6148243 GCF_014466175.1 Vespula pensylvanica | reverse complement strand
AGATCTGTTAGCATAAGCCAAAGCAAGTTCTTCCGATGAAGGATTTGCATAAGCTATGCTTTTTGTATATAATTCTAATATTGTAATACATTTATATCCATTGAGAGGGTTTGTAAGAAACAACTTATTTCCTTCTTCTCTAAATTTTATAGAATCTACAAGATTTTTTGGCACATTTTTTACTTTAGGAACAACATTGAATTCTTGCATTACTTCAAAAGTAAATATCACACGTTCTTCATCATTCTTCAATGTGTTAAATTTATCTGTTAGCCATGTATCTTTGTTCGCTTCCTTAATGCGTCTACGAAGTGTTTCATGAATAATTTCCATCGTCAAATATGTAATAAAGTGTAATAAACAAATCTGTAAAAACATTAATTTGAAAAACAATGAGAAGTTGTTGTCGATCTATTGCACATACTTTTTAATAAATATAAATTAATACGAACAAAATAACACAATTTGTATATTCTATAAAAATGATATATGAATATATATAATACCGTGAGTGTTTCCAAAACACTGTATTAAGATGACCAATATTTTGGTATTGTACGTCTCACGAGCACGTGTCTTAGGGAAATAAACTCTCTTCGACGAAATTCTGCGACGTGAAATTATGTGCCTTCTTGGCCTTCATTTGTTGTCTGCAATTCTGTGGCAAGGAACTGGCATTTAGTAGTATGCCAGACCGACAACCGATTATACTTTCAACGAATAGCAACGCTGCGATTTACCGCTGATCAAGTGATGTTTCTGTGATGAGGATTGGCTGATGGGGACTCGATGTTTAAATCCACTTCTTTTATTGGTGAATTGGTAATTGAATATATTTACCGCCAAATAAGTCGATTCCCTCGATTGGCTCTGTACCAGATGATATTAGATTTCATTGGCGGCGAAATTGCAGAAAAAAATTTGTCGACTGTGCAGGGAAAACAAATTCCTCGATCGCGTTTAAGTGATTTATAAATAGAAGTAGAATTAAGATCCATCTTGATAAGAATCGGAAGAGTGAGTCGCTTTCGTAGACACAAACGGGATTATTAACTTGAATTGTTTAATAATGCTAAATTTATTTAAAACAGTAACAATAGATAAAACTATAAAAATAATAAAACTACCAATTGCAAGAATGACGGTCGGCTCAAGATAAAAATAATAATTGAGAATCGAATAATAATCGTAACAAAGACTGAGTCGAATAAATTGTATATCGGAATAATAATTACGCAATAATAATCGTAGGAAATTACTCATGTTATATACATTTAAACATAAATACTTTACAATGTACTGCTAAGTGCATCTAAGTGAAAGTGATCGTATATGATCTAACTAACTAGTATTCATATCAGATCAATCTAGTAATATATTTTATTATTGGATTTGTATTCCATACTCTACTTCAAAAATATAAAAAATTCGACTAGTTTTTTTCGCTATATATGGTGTCTCACTTATATGATGAAGTAATTACCAAGGTAAGTCAATTTTTTATACTTTTCATCGACTATTATTAATAATATATTTTAAAAATATACAATATCTTTTACAATAAATTAAAAGATATTTTTCAAATAAATTTCAAAGTATTTTTATATATTTAAATTATAATGCTTGTCTGTGAAAAAAAAATATCGTGAACATCCGAAATTTTTTAATATAAATATTTTGTTACACAGTATTTAACATATCAAAAATATACAAACAGAGAAAATAGATAAAATACATAAAATAGAAAATATATTTGTGCGTGCGTACATGGGTGTGTACGTGCGTGCATGTATGGGGGCATGTACGTGCGTGCATGTATGGGCGTATACGTTCGTCATTGTTGGGCGTGACGGTGTTCGTATGTGTGTGCGCGTGTGTAATTTCCTTCTTTATTTAAAACAAATGAGACTATACATAGTCATTATTGTATATTTATCACATTCAGTTTTTATTCATTTGTATATATATCACATCAATTATTACTCACATACATTTATTTATTATTCGCACATTTATCACATTTATTTAGTATTCATATATATGACCCATTGATTTAAAGCAAATGAGAATCATATAGTATCATTGTTATATTTCAATTACATTTACTTATTGTTCACATAAAATTGGCACATTTATTATTTTCGTTTATCATTTATTTATTTAAAACAAATGAGAATGCACACACTTACCATAGGATAGAATATACCATTTACCATTTATATTTTTGGTAAAACAAATTTATTTCCAATTAAACCATATATACGTTTTAAAATTTCCACAACTTCATTTATCTCTTTACTTGGTGTTGAAACATGATCATGTAATATTTGTATCATCTTTGATAACTCTTGTATCATAAATTCTTTGTTCTTAACTTTATCCATCATTGCTAAAGAAGCGTATTTCTCTAAATTCTTTAGAGCCGTTTTGATCATCAATTTAACAGAATTATTTTGTATGGTCTCCTATATATTAAAACAGAAGATTTTTTTTATAAAAAATAACAATTTTTATATAAATAATATAACTGAATTTATAAATTGTGCATACTTCAAAACAATATAAGCCATCATATCGAGGCAAATCCGAACGACATGCTGTACATTTGCATAAGAAATAATATTGTTGCAAGAAATTTTCTTTTCTCTTTGACTGTTCAATTATGGCATAATGCTGACCATAATTATCAAAAAGCTATAAGAATTTCATAAATAAGTTTTATTATTAAAAATATAGTAAAATATTTCTTACAACTTCAAAAATAAATAAGTACTTGTTCTCCTTTCTTTATAGGATGAATAGCAGACATAACCACTTTTTTAGATATTGAATATCTTACTACATTTGGATTACAGCTATGATTAAACAGGCTATAAAATGGCATTAGTACAATTCCTCGTTCTCTACCATCTAAACCGTATTCTTCAGTAAACTGTAATAAAATCCTATTACGATATGAAAACAAAATAGTAAAAGCAAATACTTACGCTATAAACATTATTAGGTATTATTTGTTGATGTCTTAATATAAGCCCTCCGATTAGAATAGCATCTTTGTTACTAATTAATGCAGATAAATTATATTTAAATTTATATCCAAATATCGTAGTACGTGTGGCAAGTATATATAAAAGAACGCAACTATCTACAGATCTTCTAAATAGATCACATATTGATCTCTTTTCTGTATTGGTTGTAAGACCATGTACACTTATATATTTATCATTGTGAAGTTTCTTATCGGAACTAAAACCTTTGGTTCTAGGATCTATAAGAAACAGTTGTAAAATTTAAAAAAAAGAATTAGTTAATATCATTATTCCATCTTTCAGAAATTACGTATTAACTTATAATTACCCTTCCATTCATCAATTTGTTTAATCCATTTTCTTAAAGTTCTAAAATTTTTAGACTCTTTTATTGCTTGTATTATAATTCTCATACAAAGTAAATCGAACTTAACATAATCAGAGATCGTAGAGTATATTGAAAATACAGAACATTCTATATCATGATATTTCTTCCAATCTTCTGATTTACATTTTTCAGAACAATACAGGGCATAAACGCAATGATCACAAGGTATAC
>NC_057685.1:6138414-6144555 GCF_014466175.1 Vespula pensylvanica | reverse complement strand
AGATCTGTTAGCATAAGCCAAAGCAAGTTCTTCCGATGAAGGATTTGCATAAGCAATACTTTTTGTATATAACGCTAATACTCTAATACATCTACCTCCATTAAAAGGGTCCGTAAAAAACAACTTATTTCCTTCTTCTCTAAATTTTGTAGAATCTGCAGAATTTTTTACCACATTTTTTACTTCCAGCATAATATTGTTTCTTTCCAAAATTTTAAGAGTAGTTATTATACGTTCTTCGTTAGTTTGTGAATTATGAAAATGACATATGAAGTATATGTTCTCCTCCATTTGCTTAATATGATTAGAAATTGTCTTGTAAAGATGTTCCATTATTAAATATATAATAAAATTTAATAAATAAATTTGTACAAACGTTGATTTAAAAAACGCTGAGAAGTTTTCGTCGATCTGTTGCACGTACTTCTTAATAAATATAAATTAATACGAACAAAATGACACGATTTGAATGTTCTTTAAAAATCATCTTAAGATATGTAGGAGATACACGAATACTATGAGGGTTTCGAAGGACTATTAAATAATCAATACTCATAGTATTGATTTTATGCATGACGAAGGATGGGCCTGAGGAAAATAAATTCCCTTCGATGAGCTCCTAGAACATAAGTTCGGGCCTTTTGGCCTTCACCTGCTGTGCGCTCCTATGGTATTGAACTAAACACCTGTCATACGTCAAACGAAATACGTAAACCAATCAAATGATACATACCATTTGTTTCGACGAATGGGAATGTTAAGAATTTTATCTTTGATCAGTCGATCTTCATGTGATGAGGACTAGTTAATGGAAACTCTATATTTAAATCTATTTCTTTATTGGTAGATTTGAATATATTTACCGCTAAATAGATTGATTACCTTCATTAATAATGTATTAGATGAGAGTAGAATTTATTGGCCGGTGAAATTGCAGAAAAAAATTTATTGACCGATAACCGCGAAGAACAAATTCCCTGATCGCGTTTAAATAATTTGTAAATAGAAATAGAATTGAGATTCGTCTCGATAAGAATCGGAAGAGCGAATCGCTTTTGTAGATACAACCGGGATTATTAACTTGACTATTTAATGATGTTTTAAATTTATTTAAAACAATAACGATACAAAAGCTGATAAAAAATGACGATCGGTTCAAGATAATAGTAATAATTGAGAATCGAATAATAATCGGAACAAAGCAAAACTGAATAAATCGTATAACGGAATAATAAATAAGCAGTAAGCTGAATAATATCGTAATAATCAATACAGTGAAATGATGTAAGCAATACGGTCGAGACGACTTATACGACCTGTTAAATAAGAAGCGTTATCCAATCAACAAAAAGTGAATTTCTACGGTATCGTCATTGGCTCGTCGTAACTCTCCTCTTAGCTGGCGGCAATGTTTAATAGTAGCTGCGGCTGCGGATGTTTAAGATGCTGCGTACTGTCGGAAATAAAACTTTGTAGACTCACGTATGTGACTCTCTCTCATCTGTTTGACGTCCATTATTCTTCCACTTCATTTGTTACGCACAGACGTGCGTCTCTCTTTGTACAATAATAGAAAACTGTTACGTTATTAATGTTACGTACTATAAAAATGTATACGTATAATGTATATAATATAACATACTTACATATATAAAAATTAAAGATATTTATATTAAACTATATGCCTAATTCTTACACTGGTAAGATAGGTTTCCATTTCATTTATTGATCATTGCATAATATTACGTCGCACTTCATTTAGAATAAAGGAAACTGTTGTTTCATGAATAAACTATATGAAAACCTATTGTAACTGATATAACAATTATATATCTCAACAATGCGTATCACGTTTCTCATTATTAGACAAAGGAAAACAATGGAAACTGTAAAACAAAGGAAAGAGGGAAAACAATGAAAGCTAGTCAGGTATGAGACTTGTCAAGTGCACGCCTCATCCCCACCATCGCGCAGTATCTTGAATGCCTGCACCTTTCATTGGGCGTTTTCGCCGCCTGTTGGGGGAAGAGCTACGACGAAGAGCCAATGGCGGCACTGCGGCAATTCGCTCTTCGCTGATTGGCTGAAACTTCTTATTTAACTGCCCGCACACGTCCACTTGATAATTAGATCGGATCATCTCTCCTCACTCTATCGATTACTTCGGACTAACAGGTTGCGTCATTTTACGTCACAGGAACTTCTCGTAGAATTGATTTTTTCCAAAGTCTGCGCTTTGCGAGCGTAAAAGTATTTTTTTTTGTTTAACCCTTTTCTTATTTAATTTTGATTTTAAATCATAAGACAATAAAACTAAGGAGGAATATAAAAAGAAGAATACTTTTGAACGGTATTTACCGTACGATGAAAAATACGTGCGCCATCTAGTATTCAAACATATGAACAAATATTTGAATATGCAAAAATAAATGTAGCGCAATTATTTCACTTATAGACGTAATTCCAGTATATTGAACATGTAGTAGTATTTTCCAATTCTTTTTAACACGTTGTATTCATGTGATATTTAAAAAATTTTTATTCTTATTATAATTCTTTTTGTCAATAATTGACTAAGTATAACTTAATACAAATATTCTGGTGGGAAGGATATAAATAATGTTGTAAGCAATTCAAGAAAATTTATTTATTAGCAAACAGATGTAAATAAATAACAGTTATAACTAGATTCTATTAAGTTTAAAGATATCTATGATTTATTTTTCATTATTTTAACGTGTAACTTCTTATATATCTTTACATTGATGGAGAAAAAATGTATTCTTAAAACTAATATTTCAGCAATGTGTTGTGTATGATATTAAAAGATAAATAAAAGTGTGAGTATGTATATTAATATCTTACATTATAGAAAATATAGATTGTGTCATAATTAAAATACATTCAAACACATTGAAATAAAAATATGTTTTGCTATTTTATATATTAAAGTACAATACCATAATTTATATATGACATATAATATAACAATTTATGACAACGCAAAAATTGTTTATATAATGAAATTTTTTATAAATCTAATGGCACCAATATACAACTTACAGATAAACAGTAAAATCAATTGTTAATAAGATATTAAGATATTGTCAACATTATGCAGAGTGTATATACTAATATATATAGTATATACATGTATTATTCTCGATATTGTAATGAATTCTATAATAGAAAAGTATACTCAAAACTATGACCATAAAAGTTATATGGATACATAATATCTATATATATCCAATAAATTAATAAGTTACCATTGTAATTATTACACATCACTTTTTAACAATAACAAACAATTCTTTTAATGAAATTAAAACTAAATATTAAAAACAACATTCGTGATTGATTTATTTAAATTAGGTTTTTAATACTACAATATAAATAACTAAACAGTCCATATATATTGCCTTAATATTCATAATACGGCACTAATCTATTTACAAATTTTAATTATACCATTTTAAAATATGGTTGTATAACTCCACAATTAAATTCAAATGTACTTTATAAAAGTCTTTTACAAAAAGAAACATTATTAATATATCTGTTTGTTATTGCTATAATGAAAAATACTCAAATTTGATGTCAAATAGTATATATTAACCTTCATTCGTATTTATGTTAATCAGTTATATAATGAAGAACTTAGTCGCGCGCTCGCGCGTTCTATACACATATAAATTAAATTTTTGTTTCAGTAATTATTAACCAAAAAAATCTAATAAATATGCCAAATTCTACTTATAAATCTTTGTCACATTATAGTAAAAAATATTTTTTGTCCAAAATAGACGTATAGAGATGTATTTAACTGACACGATTATGTCATTCTCTAATAATTTATCTATGAATTAATAAACATTCTTATTAAAGCAATAAACATTCTTAAACATAATTGCACATTTTTTAGGCTTATTATAGCAAAAAAATACCTTGTTACAATCGAATGTGGTTGTTGTTTCCTGAGGCTGCGCCTCTCACTTGTCGTCTACTCCTGATTAAACAAATGCAACAATGTTTTGTTACTTTCATATTTTAACAAAATAACATTTCAGTTCTACTTTTCATTTATTTTAGTATAGTAAATTATTTAGTTTCCACAATTACCAACTTACCGCATAAATATACATGAGAAATTATAAAAAAAAAAAACATTTTACATGATATTAATAACATATATTTATGCAGTAGTTAGATATGTTTATTTACACGCATATGACAAATAGAATAAAAATCATTTTTCTTTTTTAAACAAAATTCATGCAAATGATATATTGTAACTGCTAAACAAACCATACTTGCACTACATGTTGGTTGATGATTTAATATCTGATTATTAGTTGAGCCACATATATTCTTATGTTTGTTACATTTGCAGAATTAACAGTTCAGATAGATATATTAAAATAAAATGATGTGCCACAATAAAAGTATATCTTTGAATTAGTGGCTCAACTGTTACTTATAATAAATTCTATATTAACATATAATAAGATATAAATTACTAAAAAATACGCTATATAATAACTTAACAAAGTAAATAATATAAAATTAAATTTCACAATTTTTTCATAAACGAATTTTGATTAACATCACATTACAATAAACAGATGTGATATTTTTGGATCAATATTTAAGATGTTATCCACATATATAAAAAAAAGTAAGCATACAACAAGCATTTAATGCGTGTAATAAAGCAAATTTTTTTGTGAAAGGTAAATTAATTTTGTGAAAAAAAATTAATATATATGTACTGAATATATATTTTTACATATATTAAAATTTTAATATTAACAAATAATAAATATAATGTGCGAAATAAAAAAAAATATTATATGATAAAATTATTTAACAGACATTCTAATTTTAGAAGTTATTCATATCCTTTCACAAAGAAGAATTTAATATTATGTATCATCATTTTAATATTCAAATAATTTTCTAATTTAGAAATATAAAATTATTCTGAGATAATACATAAATGCAATGATACATAAGCTTTTACATCTTCATATAACAGAGTCTATATAATATCTTCATCTTTCTAACAACAGAAGTATAAAAAATTAATATATTGTCTACAAGAAAATGAAATTGAAAATATATTTTTCGGAACTAACAAAAATATAAAAAATATAAAGTTTGTTTAGAAAATTATTATGACTGTTATATATATATTTTATACAGTCTTAGAAAATATGTTCAGAATACTAAAAGGGAAAGCTATGCAACTGAGATAGTATTATCTAATTTCTTTCATATCAAAGAAAGAAATTGAAAAGCTATGCCACTAAGATAGTACAAAATTTTAAATATACACAAGTCTATAACCATTTCATAAGAAGCACTAGAGAGTGTATACACAACCAGTGAATTAACTTAACAATAAGTACACTTTATTTTATTTGGCCAGTATCATGTACCTTTCCAATTGATTAGTTCCACAAAATTATTCAATTTGAATATATTACATTTTATACATAAAAATGTTTGCAGGTACATAATATTTACTTTTGAGGGTTATGTAACAGCACAAATAAGGAACAGCACAATTCCATGTGAAAGTTTGATAGAAATGTTACCTGTAAAGATCACGTACAGCTTGGTCCTCTCGTGATGCATTTCTACATGTATTCAATTTGTTTTCCAAAGCCTATATGAACAAATTTTTATTATTAATAAAGAATTTTATAAATATCCTTACAAGAGTTAATTACATTAATCTAGATTGTAACATTAAAATAAATAGAAATAAAATATATTACCAATTTTTATATAATTTATCATATGCAATGATTATTTTCTAATTAAATAATTAATTATTTTCTCTTTATGAGATTTTTGAAATAAGAAATTAAATAAGAACAAATACAATATGTTAATGTAGCATATTAATGAATTAATTCTCTTTATATCATGAAAATAATTAAATTTATATACTATTCAACTGAAAGAAATTGAAAATACAATAAAAAATAATCCTAATGTGTAATAAAACATGCAATACATCAATCCTAATTCTCCAACCCATATAGCAAAACATGCATGAGCACTTTATTATTTACTAAAAATAAATAGAAATATACTGAGATAAGAATTATAAACCCAATATTACAAAAAAAA
>NC_057685.1:6046154-6138404 GCF_014466175.1 Vespula pensylvanica | reverse complement strand
AAAAAAAAAAGAATTGTTCAAATATCTATCATTGATGATATAAATAAGCATGAAAGCAATGGAGATTAAAGAAAATATAAAGAAAAACAAATAAAGACCTGCATTATAAGGAGATGGAAAATAATTTAATGATGAGGTATCACGAAGATTGTCTGCATTTGGCTGGTCTAGGTTGTTGCCTAATACACTGTGTAGGTGTATAAACTTGAATCGATGGTGCATTATTTGGTGGAATGGTATTTGATTTTTTTCCATTTGGACAAGTACATTTCACCCTCCTACAGTCCATGCA
Source organism: Vespula pensylvanica (assembly GCF_014466175.1). NCBI lineage: Eukaryota > Metazoa > Arthropoda > Insecta > Hymenoptera > Vespidae > Vespula > Vespula pensylvanica. The sequence goes on along the minus strand of NC_057685.1, from coordinate 6,138,112 downwards.
GACCCATCTGTCAAGCTACCAAAACACTGGCTACTAGTAATAACTACATTCTTATACAAAAAAAAAGGATACTAATATCATCAATTAAATAAAATAATATAATTTTATTGAATTTATTAAAAAAATGTATATATATGTATATATATATACATAATAAAATAAAATTGTTATTCTAAATACTTTTTCCCAATAAAATCTAATTTATATACAAGAAATCATATAGACAAATATACAAGATTCATAAAGTTACAAGGAAATACAGGCCATGCTTTAAGCTTTAACAACAGCATTCATTTTTTCTATTACAAACATCTATTGCATTCTAATAATTCAATTTTTGTACTCACTCCAACTTTTCTCATCAGGTCTCCGATCATATTCATTGCTAATATTCTGGTACATGGTGCCAATGGTGGATTTATATTATTATTGTTGTTCCCAATTACACCCCCTACTACTCCATTTCCAACTGATAGTAAATAAGAAAAAATATATTACTGTACAAATTAAATATGAACAATTATATAAATACAATCTAATATTCAAATAAACAGATGAAAAGCATACATGAACTTGAAAAACTGGAAAAATACAAGCTTGAAAATAATTTTTATTTAATATGTAGCAAACTTATATTTACAATTTAATATAACGTCAAATATTAATTTATTTATAATAGTACACAATTTTAATAATGCAAAATTGGAGAATTCATGATATTGAATAAATATAGAGAAACAGAATAAGTCAATTCCTGTTTCATATAAATTACTCTAAAGTAATAATTAACAGGAACACTAATAACTAATTATTTTAAAAACATAAATAAATTTTCATTTTAATAAATTTGCAGAAAGCTTTTTCTTAGATCCAAAATAAAGTACATGTCTAGACTTACGAAAAGCATTATGAATCTTACTTTTCAATGATGGAGTCGTGTTATTTGAAGGTATAGATTGTGAAACTAATGGACTGGAAGGTGGTGTGTGTGTTTCTAGTTCAACTTGTAGTTTATTACTATCTACAAGATTACGAACTCTATCTGCTGTCTTATCATTATCTGGTTGGTGTCGTTCTTGTACTTGAATTTCTTGTTTCAAATCTAAAAAATTATAATAAATTAAAAATAGTATTAAATATGGAAGGAAAAAATATATATCTATATAAAATTATTATCAAACCTCTAATTTCATCCATTAATCTTTGTACTATGACTTTTAAGCCTTCCTTTTCATCAAGCTCAGATTCAAGTAGAGCATTCTTTTCTATTGCCAAGTTAAATTTAGCTTCTATCTCTTCTTCCGTTACTCTATTTACCCTGTAATATATAATGAATCATTAAAAATATATATACCAGCTGTCACTGTATACATCATACTATCATATGACTATATAATATGATTGTAAATAATATTTTATCTTTAATTATATAAGCAATATTTTATAACTATTTCATATCTCATCCATAAGATTTATATGATGTATCTTTTTGTAAATGTTATTACATACCTATGTGCTCTTTCTAAATCATCATTTTTCTGTTCTAGTTCTCTAATATATTTCATCAATTGTTCATGTTGTAATTGCAAATCTTGTGCTTGTGACTGAAACATAGCACAATCTGCAGTTTGTTGATCTAATCTTGTTCTCAATTGTTCTACTTCTGTTGCAAGACGTGTATTCCTTTGTCTTAATTCTCTATTTGCTTTTTCAGCTTGTTCTAAAGATGTTTCTAATTCTTTTTCCAACATCTGAGAATTTTCTTGAAATTCTTCCAATTCTCTTTCGACATCTTCTTTTCTGCATATTAACAAATTATTGGTAACCAGAATATACCAAGTATATTCCTTGTTATAGAAAACTTTTTCAAATTGTATGCGACATTCATATTGTAATCAGAAATTAGACTTCATATTCATAGTCAATATATAATCCATATAGTTGAAACAGTTTTCTATAACAAGGATCCTTTATATTGTACGAAAATCTTCTACACTCCGATTATAAATTAAATATATTTTAGAATTTTAGATTGATTATCTATATTTAATCATAAAGCTAATATCACCTTTGATGCATTTGATGGGCAAGATCCATCCAATATTGAATTTCATCATCTTTTGACAAAAATTGAGGAGGATCAGTTTCCATCATCTTGAGAGTTAATAGAAAGAACCTCGGATATTATTTTGCAAATATATATTAGTTCTTCTATAGTCTTGTCAATAGGAAGTCAGCATTCTAATAAAACAAACATAGATACATACAAATTAAAAGATATTCAATCATAATAAGAGCAATGATATCAAAGGTAAAGATACACGAAAACTTCTATATGTATAACAACGTCTTGTTTATACTCACTTATACATCATCATCGATTAATTACGCAAAAACAACGTATTTATAAATAATAATGTTAAAGTTAAATAATATTACGTTTCAATTTGCAATAGAAAAGATTTAGAAAGAAGATACACAAATAGCAAAAGAAGTAAATGAAAATGATAGGCGTTGTTCGAAATATGTTATTGTTCGATGACACATTACTCAAAATGTAGAAAACCTTGAAAAAACTCTTGGTATGCAAAACGTAGTCACAAATGTATATGACATAAATTTCATTACCATGCAATAAATGAATCACTTCTTAATACCGCAACGCATAAAAAACTGGCACGGTAGCGTAAATCGTTCGAGAATTCAGAACCTGTTCTCTTTTCTTTTTCTATTACGCGCAAAATATAAAGGTTAGCTCGACAAGATCGTCGAGCGAACCCTTGCAGGAGAGACTAAGATGTAACATTTGACAGAAATAGTCGTATTTAAATTGGAGAACGATATGTTTACCAGTCGCAAAATGGCAGATATGTAAAGCCACATACAGAACTAACGATCAAGCAACGATGAGCCACCGTACAACCATGAAGTACGTAATACTAGATTACCGGCAATTACTGAATGTATATCTCATATGTATCTATTTTAAGAGAACAAAAAAGAAGGACAAAAGAATGTATACAAGTGATTATACATATATAATAGAAAGTCATAATATGATGACTTGAAAAAACGTGCAATAAATTTTAAAGTACACGTTACAAAAAAAAAAAAAAAGAAAAGAAATTGATTAACTCATCAGTCGTTTTGATTGGTTGGTATATGTGAAATGTGTTTAAAAAATGGCGAGATTGGGAATGGACAACGTTGTACAAATGCCACGTTATCTGACAACGAAAACATACAAGGTACACAAAATTGAGTTACCTATTTTGCCGAAATTTTCTAGGAGTATATTATTGATATAGAAGTAATAAATATTATTCAGAGACGATCTAATCGTTGAGGAGAAATCATTGCTTTAATTTGACCATATTTTAGTAACACGACAGTGAACAATATTCAATTGATAGTTTGATTTAGTGAATTAAGATAAAGCTCTATGATTCAGAAAATAATGTGTTCGAATCTCTTATTATTTCTTTTGTCAACCTATTTTTATCCAAAAAAAAAAAAAAAAAAAAAAAAAAAAAAAAAAAAAAAAAAAAAAAAAAAAAAAAAAAAAAAAAAAAAGCTTAGAAAAAGTACAAAAGATGAAACAAAGAGAAACAATGTTTCTCAAGAAATAATTATAATAATGTTCCTAAATTTGTTGGATTTGTTCATTTACTACGTTCTAATATTTAAACTAACATGCATGAATATGGATGTACGAATATTTGCATGAAACTAATAAAGAATAAACATAATAATTAAATATTTCGTGTTTCATACACAAGAATACGTAAATAATCTTAAGAATAATAATCTATTATTCGTTCTAGTATTTCTCAATTTTCAATATTAGTTTAATTTATATTCGAATAGAAAAATAGAAAAAATAATAAAATCGTGTGAAGGTTGGACGATTACGTAAGATGTGTTCCTGTGGCGTCAGGATGATGTCGTTAATAATAATAATGGTAATGACGGTGATGACAATGGTAATATATTCACAAGAATTCAGCAACAATGACTTTTTGTCGAGTGTTTCTTACGATTCATCTTATCAATGGGGCACAGTTTTATTTTCATTATTGTCTTTATTATTATTTACTTCTCTCTCTCTCTCTCTCTTTAATTTCTTTCTATATTTTTACATTTTTAACGATAGAATAGGACATATATATCGTTTCCAACAAAAATTTTTGTTTTTTCGAAAATATCGTATCATCAATTTTCCTTTTTTTGGACAAAGAAAAACTACAAAATCTTCTAATTGTATAAGAGTCATCGCTTAAATAAGATGAATAGCAAGAAACTTTTGAATATATAACCTATTTTCTTAACTCATTCCACTACGACTATCATCTCTATTACCAGCAGCAATTTAAATTTAAGGTTAGTATATTCTGAGCTCTGATGAGAATTTTTGAAAAAACTTTATTTTTATGGATATACTATATCCGAAAAGATATCGTTTTCTGACGATTTTTTTTTCAAAGAAAATAAAGTTTTTTTAAAAATTCGAAAGAACCATGAAATTTCAAATTTAAATATAGAAAGGAATGTGATCTATTGGATGTGATACGTAAATATGAATTTCATACTTATACAATTTTGCGCCACTCGGTTTACGCTTGCGTCGAAAATGTAAATGGGAATAATGGATTCTGATTGGTGGATTTCCTTAAAGCATACATATTACCTCTTATGTCGATTTGTGTGTGAAGACCTTTATAGAATATTACGATGAACTTTATTTACGATGTGAATTTTCCATTTTCATTTGTAATTAAAATAACATGGGATATTTGAGACACACACAACGCACACATACGCGCACATATACTTCATTATCTATAATTTTAATTTTTCACGTCATATTTAAAATTATACGAACAAAATGCATGAATTAGGTTATTATAGCTTTTGAAAACGACAGCTTTGGAAAAGGCATGCTTATAAATAAATATCGATTATATAATGAACATAATATTTCTGCAATTTGTTTGGTAACTATGCATACAAACTTAATGCACAGAATTATCTCTTCATATTCTAATGCTTTTGTACCTTTAAGCTCATATAAATACATACACTATACAACAATATAAATATTAAATAAATCGATATGTAACATTATTGTCTATGTTACATGTTAAACTTATTTAGATATAAATACAAGATGATTTATGATGATACTATATATTACTTTCACATTGCAATCTTTGTAACAATTAATTTACATAAACTGTATATAACAAATATGTTTTTTACACTAATGAGTTTTTTAAAATCTGTAAAGATATGAGGTAAGATTTATCCTGACTTATATTCTGATATTACTTTATATATAGATATATTATTATATATTAAGTAACATAAAATTTGTTCATTTAAAATTACTAATCCTATATCATGCACTTATGTTCATCATGGCTATTATATTACCATCAAAAATATTTTAATCAACGGCATTCGTTTTTTCCTGCAGTATTTGATAATAACATGCCTATAATTAGAAAATTTATATTATTATAAAATATGTCATATATTGTATTATAGCATAAAAATATTTTTAAACTAAGGACTTACTTTTAATGTAGTAAACATAATTCCAAGTTCTCCATTTTGTAATCGCGGTTCCATAAAATCCTCTATAAAATGTATTTCACTACCTAATTGTAATACACTAGCACGTACTACAACAAAACTAAATACTGGGAATAATTCGTCCATTGTCCATAAATATGTAGAACCTAAATGTTTCTGAACTGCCTGAATGTATATTGAATATTAATAATTATGGAATGTAATTTTAAAACTTGCAATATAAAATAACAAGACTGTTTCTTACTTGTGTCATTTGTTCAAAGGTATTTTTAACAACAAGCAATTTTTCTAAAGGAGAGAATGTTGTTTTTAGTTGCTGTAAAGCTTCTATAGCTTCAGAGAAATGAGATTCTTTTTGATATGAATTTTCCCCAAAATTACTAGTGGCTACTTCCTTCCAAAATTTTCTAGAATTGATTATAATGTATATTTATAATTATATAATTATATATATTAATGATAATTCTAAATACATTATAAATGTATATTGTGTGTGTGCACATGCAGACTTACTTATTAACATCTAAAAAGGTCATTAAAGTTATATCTGGTTGTTTGTTCCATTTCATTAATCTTTCCCAATAGGCATCATCTTCTTTTTTATTATGTAAAGCATACAACACAAAAAGAGCTGAATGCACACGTGGTAGTAATATCGGATGTAATATTGCAGCTGCACTTATTACTTGCCTGACAAAATATCATAATATCAGTAAAATTTAGATGAGAATATTCATTGTAAGTGAGTCTGCATATAACATACCCCTCGTTTTTATCATCATCCTCGGATCCTAAAACATATTCCTTACCACCTCTTAATAATGCAGGAAATAATAATGTTACTATGTCATATATTCTTGATGTAATACTGTGAAGTTCAGAGACAGCATGGCTTAATAAAAGGGGATGTACTCTTACACCACCATATGTTGCTGTATATACTGTTGCAATTTCTGTCAATAAAGCACCCAGTGGATGATGTGGACTTTCAAAAGCTTGTATTAAATACTTATGTACTTCTTTGTAACTTTGGATGGTAAGTTTATCTTTACCAAAACAAGGTATTTTATCCAACTGATCAATACTTTCATTATTTTTTTCTTTGTTTGTTGATGCATTCCCAGACATCTTTTTTCGTTGTAATGTTTTCTGATGAGATTTTGTAATTATAGCTGCTACATTTTGCCAAGCTTTCTGTGTCTCTGCAAACTTTTCATTGAAGCTGGCCTTAGCAGTTGATTCAGGTACACCAAGCTGTTGATAGCATTGTCTAAATATAGCTTTCCATTTCTGATCTGGTGCTACACATAATTTACCAAAAGATCTGTTAAAAATATCAAATGCATGTCATTTTAGTTAATTATCTTAGAGAGAATTATATTGTTTGAGTGACATTTATTATTATACCATTCTTATGTATATCATTTTATATATGCCTAAACATTCATAAGATACATTACAAATGTTATCTAATTGAGAAAGTAATTTTGCAGGTTTTTATACAAACTACTTACGTTGGTTTAGAGTTAGCTGAGACATTTCCACTAGCTTTATTCATGTGTAATGTAGCTACAACTTTCACACCTTCATTCCAAGCACCATTAATGTTACCTTCTAATCTGTCACCAGTACGAAATGTTAGAACACCTCTTCCACAAAATATTCCTGCAGATTTAAATTCTCCTTCATAATGAGTACCATCTTCAAACACCATAACTCCATAGCCCTTAATGTTAATATATTTATAAACGGATTTTTTCTTGGATTTTATATTAGAGACATTAATAATAAATATGAAATAAATTACGAACCGTTAGGACATCTTGACTAAAGGCACCTTCATAATAAATACCATCAAGTGTAACTATCAAACCACAACCATGTTTCATATCATTGTTCCATGATCCTAAATATTTTTCTCCTATAACATAAAAATGTATAGAGTTATGTTAATGATTTATTATATAGATGAAAATTTATATTAAATTTATAGAATAAAAAAATACCAGTCATGATATCATCCATGATTCCATATCCCTGTTTAACACCTGCAGCCCATTCTCCTATATAAACAGATGCTACAGAAGCCATAAAGTGACCTTCTTTTTTAACACCATGTCCATGTGGTAATCCATCTTTAAAATAGCCTTCGTAAATATCTCCGTTTACATACCTAAAATATTAGAATATTTAGTACTTTAGTAAAATCTATTATTTTGACAGGATTTTCAAATAGTATAATATATATATATATATATATGTATATATATTTACTTCATAGTTCCAAAACCATTTTGTTGATTATCTTTCCATTGTCCTTCATATATACCTTGTGTTGGAATTTCCATTTTACCAGTACCATAAATAATACCTTTATGGAACTGACCAGTATATATTCGACCATCAGACCATTCTAATTTTCCAGATCCATGTGGTTTACCATTTAACCAACGACCTATGATAATAATTCTTATTTATTTTAGAAATACAATTAAAAAATTTTTAAGTGCATGTCTTATCATACCAGTATATTTCGCATCCTTGAAAACACTGTGCTTTGTGAAAGAGAATGAGGTTGAACGTACTATTGGGAGAGCAATTCCAATTGCTCTTTGTACACTGCATTTTATTGCGTTTTGTAAAGCATGCAGCCATTCATTACGCTCAGAGGGTGTTGGAGTGTATAGTACAAAACTATCTTCTGGCGTTACAATTGATATGGCATTCTAAAATCAATATAAAGCTATGATGAATCGATATAAATATAAAATTTTATTATTATCATAAAAGATTATTTTATACCTGTAAAGATTCAGAATCTGATAATGGTTCAACCCACAGAGTTTTAAGTGGATGCACTGTATGGTATGTTCCACTTACATGGATAAATATATCAGTTAACAAAATAAACCAATGTGTTGAAAATCTTCCAGAATTTAATAAAGCTATAGGATGAGATCGTGATTCTCTAATAAGTCTTCTCTCAGGTGATCTTAATAATTCCCCTACTTTTCCTGAATTTTCCCAAAAAGATCTCGTAATTTCAGCCTCTTTTTGTCGCTTTTCTTGTTCATCACATAATTGTTCCCATTTCATAAGTGCATCATGTAGTCGCTCAATACCCATTCGTTGTCCATTACTTTTCATTAAACTTTGAATCATATTCTTGTACCTGAAATGTTTATAATGTATAACTGTATGTAAAACAAAGTATACAAATAAGAAAGAAACTTACTTATCTAGATTCTTCAGTGGATGCTGTAGTGCCATGGTTATCGCAATTTCATTGTTAACTTTTTTCGTTCCATTTCCTTTCATTTTATCTATAAATAAATTTGATACTATCTGGGGTACTTCAATTATTTTTGCAATGTATATAAAGCCACCAAAAGAAATAATATCACAAATTACATTTAAATAATATTTATAAACTGTGGAATATTCTTCTATATTAGCAATTATTACAACTTCATATGCTTCTCCAATATGTTTGAAATAATCCCATAGACTAACAACATTTAGTACACTGAAATTCAATAGTTCTGTATAACAACGGCACATAGTTTCATATACATTTGATTCTTGAGTTGCACCCACTTTTTTTTGGAATGGTTTAATTAAATTCTGATATACTGTTATCATCTGCTCTAAAAATATTTGATTATTCACTAAATCTTCATTTACATTTATTGTAGGTTCATTTATAAAGGAACAACAACTATATTGTCCAGAACTAAAAATTTGTTTTGTGCTAGATTGCTCAGTGGATTCTATATCCAATTGAAACATTTCTGCTGCTTTACTAAAACAATAATGAATTTAAATTAAACTTTGCATAGAATGATGCAGAATATAAATAAATTTTATGATTTCAATAAAATTGATACCTTGATTGCCCTATGAAATATAAACCATGATGCATCATTATCAAGCTATGAGCAGTACCAGCTGCTATATCTTTTGCTCTTTCATTAGAACATAATTTTGTACTAAACAACTGAGGTGCACTTTGATCTGCTATTGAATTTAATGTAACTTGTTTAAAATTATTTCTTCCCCATACAAATACTCTACCATCTAAGGTTAATGCAATTACATGGAATGCACCACAAGCAATTTTTCTAAGTCCTGTATTATTAAGTTTTGCCACCAATATTGGCCTTATTCGTTTAATATTATCTCCTGTTCCTAATTGTCCATATTGCACATCACCCCATGTCCAAAGTTCAGTTGACAATATGTTACTACCTGTACGAGATAGAACATTAATTCTTTCATTTAATCCCTGTTGTGATAATTCATGTTCCAATGACCCAGTACTTGATGACCAGGGAAATTCTTCACAGCGTAAACTAAGTGCTAAATTATTTGTACCAGGTTTTGACAATTCTGCCGCTTGTTCTTCTAATTGTTCATTGTTCTCATCTTTAAGTTCATTAATGTCTGAACTTCCACTCATGTGTCTTGAGAGTGTAACAACTTTATCACTAACATTTTTGACACCTTCATATACAAAATTAGCCATATTAGAAACATTTTGCTTGATTAATTTGGTTGGATTATCTGTATTTTCAAGAGATTCTTCTTTTACACTTCCATAAGATGAAACCCATGATAATTGTCTTGTTAAAAACTGCCGTGCTGCTTCTGTATTTATAAAAATTACATTCTTTTTTTCTTCTTTATCTAATTCAGAAATATTATTCAAATCTGTTTCCTTATCTTCTTCAGTAACAATATCATGATTTTTTCTATCACATTCTTCAACAAGAGGCATATCATGTTCTTTACTGGCAGTAGATAAAGCACTAATAGAATTAGTAGAACGATCCTCACTGAACTGTTGAACATGGAGTCCCATTGGGCAAGTATCTGATGATGTTATACTTGCAGGACTTAACATAATATTGTTGAGACATTGAGGACATGAGTTTACAAAAACTTCTTCTTCTAATTCATTTTCACTATCCGTATCATCTCTCATAGTCTTTGCTGGTTTTCTTAGAGTAGCAACATTAAAATTAGAGCCACATGTAACCTGAGATATGGTTCTTCCTTCAAAAAATTTTACTTTTTTAGGTTCTGCACTATTGATATCTATCTCTGGTTGATTTCCACTCGCCCAAAGTTGTCCATTTTCGGTAACAAACAATGCTGAAAAATCATTAACTGCTACAGATTTTACTTTAATTATTTCATTTTCTTGTCTGTACCTATAAAAGATAATGAATTATAAAAATGTTGATCATTTAATAATGATAAACTTAATAATTTAATGATCTATTATCAACAATTAATACATACCCATGACTACAACATTTTGGTTCCTCTTTAAGTATTATTGTTTCAACAATGTTCATATCATGAGGATTTACTTTTAATACATGACCTTTAGAATTTACAATGAATAAATAATTTGTATTAGATGCTATATCAACAGCATCAAACTGAGCTCTTTTAAGATTGAGTGTTGGAGATATATCATTTTCCAATAATACTTCTCCATAATATAAGTAATTAGTATTGGTTGCTACGAAAATGTAATCCTTAATGGCAATTAATTTGCTAATTATTCCATTTGGTTTATCACTAAATGTGAATGCCAATTTATCAACACCTCTCCACAAATGCATGTATTCTTCCATTGTTTAAATGATATTGTTTATTTTTATAACCTATATTCTATAAACGTTTGTACGATATAGTAATACGTTTGTTGTCATGTTATTTGAGATATCAACACCTCTGTTAAATTTGCTATAAATTTATTTAAAAGAATATTCATTTTGATGTAATTCAATAAGCCGTTATTCCCTCTTTACTGTTACTACGAATAATGTCTATATCAGCTGATCTTTTATCGCGTTATGCATGGAGTAATGTATTAGTTTGGTTACGTCCAGATATGAAAAATATTCGATGAGGGCGTTCTATAACAGAGTTCGTATAAGGCTGTTCATCACCCCTAATTTTATAATGGTTTACGCCAACAAAAAGTCCAGATATAATTCTTGTCCGATTTTGATGAACGAGATCTTATTTTGATGGATTTAAATGTGGGGATGACTTTATCAAATTTTTGATAGAAATTTTATTTTCTTTGAAAAAAATCGCGTTAAAAAGTATTGTTTTTATCGAAAATAATTTATTTATAACTGAAACTTTTTCCAATATTTCGGAAAATTATTTAGGACTTTTAAGATTACATGTACGTCGTTAGGATAAGACAGAAATATATTACGTATGGTAATTTGTTTATTACTACGCAGATGCGCCCTCTAGAACTCAATATTGTACACAAATTCCGTGCTTCTTCATTTTAAAGGACGTCGTTTTCTGACTAACCCATCAATTTTCAAAAAGAGGTAATTATATTATTAAATATATACGTAATTTTATATCCATAAAACGTGGAATTTCTAATAGTTTACAAAACGATCGATATGAGCAACTGTCATTACAAATTTATTGGTTAAACACATTGCGAAAAGTTTCTATCTTTTTAGGTTAGATACGAAATTCTTTCATTATAAGTACGTTTCATTCGAAATTTATGATTAGATTATTGATATAATGTCTGTTTCATACAAATATTTATGTGTAGATATTTAAATGTTGCAATCTACAGACGATTTGAAATCTGAAGCAACTGAAGCACAAAATGCAAGTACGCAAAGAAAAAAGCCAACCTGTATTATTGTGCTTGGAATGGCTGGTTCTGGCAAAACAACATTTGTACAAAGAATTGTTTCTACCTTGTATAATATTAAAAAACCATATGTAATTAATTTAGATCCAGCTTGTAAGGAAGTTCCTTATCCTGCTAATATAGGTAACTTTTAATTATATAAATGTTTAATTAGATAAATGTAATATATTCTTGTTTAAATTAATTAATTATGATATGGATACGTTTCAGATATAAGAGATACTGTTAATTATAGAGAAGTGATGAAACAATATAGTTTAGGTCCAAATGGTGGTATAGTTACGACATTGAATCTATTTTCTACAAAATTTGATCAAGTCATAGATCTTATTGATAAGGCAGGTCAAGAACACGAGTATGTAATTTTGGATACTCCAGGACAAATAGAAGTATTTACTTGGTCTGCAAGTGGTAGGATTATAACAGAAGCACTGGCATCTCAATTTCCAACTATTGTTGTATATGTATTGGATACAGTGCGTAGTGTTAATCCTGTTACATTTATGTCAAATATGCTATATGCATGTTCCATATTATATAAAACAAAATTACCATTTATTGTTGCTATGAATAAGGTAAGAAGAAATTATACGCGATATTAATAAATTTAATTTGTATTGTTATTATAATCAATTTTTGTAGATTGATATCGTTGATCATAGTTACGCTGTAGATTGGATGCAGGATTTTGAAGCTTTCCAGGAAGCTCTTGATTCAGAAACTAGTTATATCAGTAATTTAACAAGGAGTATGTCTCTTACTCTGGATGAATTTTATTGTCATTTACGTAATTGTGGAGTTTCAGCTGCCACTGGAGCAGGTATCACTAAATTCTTTGAACTTGTGGAAGATGCAGTTAAGGAATATGAAAGGTACATTTATATCTCAATTTAAAAAATAAGATTTAAAAACAAGAGAAGAAAACTAATATAATTTTATATTATTCAAGTGAATACAAACAAAGTTGGCAGAAGTTGAAACAGCAGCGAGATATTGAAAGAAAAAAGGTTGAAAAGGAACAGCTGGAAAATGCTACAAAAAGTACCACAGGGGAGACTGTACCTTTTGTAACAACTGTAAGTAGTGGTAGAGAAATTTCAGATATATATTTAAAACATGCTGGTAATGAATCAAGCGAGGATGAAGATGGAACAGAAAATACGTACGAAGAAGATATCGAAGAAAAGAAACAAGCTGAATCTTTCAAAAGCTTTTTACAGAGGCATCAACAGGAACAAAATAAACGAGTTACAAGTCAACAATCACAATCCAGTACTAGTGAAAACACATAATTTATATTCTGCATACGAATATAATTTATTATTTTTTTTGTATTTCGAACTTCAAAATATTTCTTTCAAATAAACATTGTTTTTTATTTTATCGCTATAAGATAATATTTTTACAGAGATATATAGCAAAATCTATATAATACTCTATATATGACAAATATCATTTTCAGAACATTGAATGAACTCGTTTGTTTATGTAAAAAAATAGAAGCAATAATTAGATCTTATTTGGTATTATTCAAAGGCACGTAAAAAGCGAGATTATGTGCATTAGGAATGAACCAAGGATTCGGATCGTCATTGTTAATCGGGCTGCAACTTTTTTTCGAATAGAAATGTATTCCGTTTTTCATCGCGTATTCAGGAGAACGATCACTTTGTGGAATGGAAAAAAGTTCGAGCTCTGGCAATCCTGAAATTGAAATTTTTTGTAATATGAGAAACATCGAAGAATCTAATTCGATAACATTAGTTATATATAAAAAGAACCTTGTTTCGATGATACGGACGAGGATTCGTTTCTAGTCGATACGTTCGAACACTTTCGTTGACACTCGCGTCTTATTTGTTCCAAAGCTTCGGTCAAGGCAAGCTATGTCGGAAAAAAAAGAAAGGAGATCTTAGATCGTTAGAACGATCGACGACTAACCCACGTAACGATGAGGAATATCTTACTTGACACATTCGTAAACGCGACGTAGAGCGTATTTCTTTTTCTGGAGAGTTCTCCTGTTTTATCGTCGTGCATCTTTGCGATCCGAGACGTTGACAATATTTGTTTCTTCCCACGGTTTTTCGACAGACTCTTGAGAGAAGATCGACACGACCAGCACGAAAGTGATCGTGCAAGAACTCATGAACATTTGGATTATGCGAATTACAAAGAGGATCACGATTATGCGACGTCACCTTACGAAAACCATAGAGATTCAGTTGTCTGATGAAGCTCGTGATATTCCTCGTTTTGAAAATGGACTTCTCTCCGTCAAGATATTCCTCTTGAAATTTCTTGTAATCCAACAGGATGGTCGAACCATCGATGTTCCATCGAATTGCACCGGTCTTGCAAGCATTAACGATCCTCCAAAGTTTTTGAGGGAATCGCATCGAAAGTATCATACGATCGTCGTACATGCTTAGCCCTCTGAGAGATTGGAACGCTCTTTCTTCGAACGAAAACGATTCCGAGAATAGTTCTACGCTTTCTCGAATGTGCGATTACCTCTTAAACAAAACACTATCGTATCACGGCAACAATAATTTTCCCGAGACTCCAGAACGCCGAATCGTCGAAATGTTGGACTACGATTGTGGAAATCGCTCAAATCAAATGAATCTTATAATATCGTTAATTAAAAATTTATTTTTCTTCCTTATTTATATTTATTTATTTATTTTTTTTTTTTTTACAATACCTTATAGATGTAAGAATTAGCGGATACAATACATGAAAAAACGGATGTTATATATTCTTACGTTCATATATTATTATTTTACAAAAGAAATCAAGTATACAAACTGGAGCAAATTATTATTTACTGTGCTCTCGTGCAGTCAATCGACTTTGCGTCAAGTATTTAATAAATTATCTCGAAATATGATACATTAGTTGTATACGTATAACAACTTTCGTTCCATGAACTTATCCTAAGAATAGGAATAATACTATTGCGTGGACATTGAAGGATCGATGGTCCGAACCTTCGTTAATTCCCTGATATCATTAACGTGCATTTCATTCGTATCGATCATTGCTCACAGCACGTAGGATCGTTTTAATCTCGATCATCATATATAAGTATCGCATTAAAAAAAAAAAAGAAAAAAAAAAAAAAAAAAAAACACAAATTTACAAAACATCAACGATCGTTCGTGTAGAAATATCAATAGAGATATCGTTAATCGCACAAGGCCGGTAATGTCTGCAAATATTCGCGAGGCGTTGTTGGTGCAGGCAATAAGTAACCATCAGGATCTAGAACATCAGGAGTACGAATGGTAACAGGTCCTTGAGGTGGTCTTGGTAAAGTTCCCTGTTGATTTAATTTTCCTTGGACTTTCTCTAATTTCTCTAGTATGTCAGAGAATTTTATACGATCTCTTGGTTCTGTCTTCCAACACTCACGCATTATTTGACAAATGAACGGTGGGCATTCGTCAGGAGGGATCAACATAATTCCATGTAGGATCAACTTGACCACCTACGTAAAAATTTTGGTAATGAGATAACATGTTTTTGGTTTCGACTTAAGCAGATATAAGACTGATCTTTTCATCTTACCTCGTCGTTATTATGTCCGTAATAAGGTTGCTTGCCAAGGGAGTAGACCTCCCAAAGGACAACTCCGAAACTCCAAACGTCACTTTCTAAAGTAAATCGACCGTACATCACACTTTCTGGCGACATCCATCGGACTGGTAATAATCTCGAGCCACCGATCTAAATTCATATTCAGATACATTTAGATCGTTTGTACATTAGATACATGTAGATACATTAGATAGATTCAGATACAAATAGATAATATATTTTATTCGATCTTCATTACAATATACATACTTTATAATAATCGCAAGTATAGATGTCCCTTGACATTCCAAAGTCTGCAATTTTAACAACGAGTCCAGATCCAACGAGACAATTACGACAAGCTAAATCACGATGAACGAATCTTTGAGCCGATAGATACGTCATACCAGCAGCTATTTGAACGGATATCCAATGTAAAGAATCCTAATGAATAAAAATGTTGATTGTCGTAATAAAAATAAGAATAAAAGATTGAAGAAATACACAGAAGTCAGATATTTTCTAATAATAACCTTCGTCAATGGTTCTAATCCAGGATTAGGTGAATGTAGCTGTCTTGAGTTAGATCTCAAAACTTCAGCAAGATCACCGTATGGCATATACTCGAAGACCATCCAAGGACTGTTTCCAGCATCACGAAGAACCACACCTTTCAAAGTTAAAATATTTCTATGTTCGAAGGTTGACATGATATCTACCTCTCGCATAAAATCTTCTTCGGCTTCTCTAGAGACAGTATCTTTTAAAACCTTTATCGCGACGATCTCATTTAAATCTCCATTTTGTAATTCTCCTATATAGAATGTAAATAACATTTAATTTTAGTGTAACAAACGTTACATGAGTAACAAAACTATATAAAAGGATATAAATGTACCTTTATAAACTTTACCAAAGCAACCTTCGCCGATATCATGTAGAAATACAAGATTTTCACGTTGTAAAATTAATACCTCCGGTGAGGTACAACTAAAGTATTGAGGATTAGGCGTGTATTTGTTTGCTAACAATAATCCTTTTTTCAGATTCATCGGAGACGCCTGGAAAGTAGAGGAAAGTAAAAAGATGCAAGATGTCTTGATAATATTGAAAATATTCAATATCATCTTGCTTACATCCAACGAATTCCTCTGCGACTTTACACCATAACTTCGTCTCCTCACACAATAAACTATACTCATGAGGATAACTAGCACCGCGATGAAAGCTATCGCAATTCCAACTATTTCAGGTACTTTATGTCTCGAACGTTCAACCTGCATAATAACATCGTAATACTATCCATTATGCGTGCGGTAAGAAGTAAAAGTATTTATTAAGAATCGAGATATGTTAAAGAGAATTGATCGAAGTATCAATACCTGTTCTGCTTCTGGTAGAGCAGTGGTACTGTTCGTGCCATTACCACTTGGTGGTATTATATTGTGTATGGGTCGTGGAGTCAAAGGGACTAGGAAAAAGAAAATAAAAATGAAAAAAAAAAATATTTGGACAACTTTATCTCCGAAAAAAAAGGAAAAACAAATAAACTAATCTTACCTGTTAAACGATTCGGACATTTGAGGTCTGATGTAGGTGGGGAGGAATCATGAGGACAAACGCATTGCGAGGTGTTGTCACGGAAGCTACGACAAGCAGCCTCCTTTCCACAGATGGTAGGCCGATCTTTGCATCCACTGATTACGGTAGCACCATCGGTTGCCGGGAACTCAGTTATCGTTTCCAATTGCTGACTCGTCGACGATGGTACGACTGATGGTTCTAGAACAGTCACTTCATTCTTAGAAAGTACGAGAGAACGTTCAATTTTCCGCGTTCGTCTATCTCCATGGGATCATCATGTTAAGGATTATTATAGAGTAAAATATAATCTTATATTTGAAAAGTAACTCAATAAAATCGAATGTGGGTAGACTTGCTTGATTGGATTGAAGAACCTATCGATGATGAAAGGGTCTAACTAAAGACTTAGGAAAAAGGACTAGCAGAATAATTTTCATGAGACAGACAGCTTCAGCTCGAAGAAGTTGCCCGTTGCAGTCGGTGAATTCGCAAAGACATGGACGAAGGAACGGTAAAGGGCATCGACAGAAGGAAAAAGGGCTGCATATTTGGATTGGGCCTGAGAAGATAGATACAGTGAAGGCATTCATTTGGTGCTTCGAGCTTGTAACGGGTCAAAGCGTTATCTCTGCGGTCAGCGCTCCCCGACAACGAGTCTCGCTATGAGTACCTATTATCGTCCCGTATTCCTTTCCTTACAAAGCATCTCCGTAGTACGCGGCATCGGACTCTTTTTCCGAAAGATCAGTTACCGTTCCCGAAAAGACGATCCACGGCGTTCTCAGGATAACATGAGTTAAGCCCGTGGACCGTCAAGAGAGTTAGGCAGGGAGAAAAAAAATGATCGCCAAGGTCAAAAGGGTTATACTCATTTCTTTAAATTTCTACCTTGTATATCTCGAACGTTTTTTTTTACAGACCTCTCGAAACATTTTTTTAGCGATAACGAAGGCAAAATTAGAAGATATCGTTATCTAATATCGTCAATCTTATTTACTATATTTACTTACTTATTATACTTATTTATTATATTTAATATTTTTGTAATAGTATAATAAAAAGTAATGATTGCAGATAAAAGTAACGAACTAGTAAATAAAACGTCCTTTATGTACGTTAAAAATCCATCGTGGAATGCGAGAGTTCGACGAGACCTCTTATCACACTTTCTAATCTCAACGTATGAAGGTCGCGGGAACGCTACTGATACCAAAACATTATATCGACTTAATTAGAAGTGTACAGTGTACTGTCTAATCAATCAAGTTGTGTCCTCCGTACTAGCAACATCGTACCGGTAATAGGCAAGAAGAACAAGAGGAGGAAGAAGAAGAAGAGGAGAAATAGTACGAAGCTTCTCTTAAACATTAAAACTATTTTATTACCTACATCATTGATGACCTATGCTCTTTGCCATCACGTACTCGTAATGTTCTACTGTCATTGGACGATCGAGTGACCCGCGATAGCGGTTGTCAACGTCGACGCATTCTTCCTTTCAACCATTTTTATGAAAACGATCCAAGGTTCTTTTATGTATATATTATCCACATACATATACACACGTACGTATTTCTATCTTAAACATTGAATATCGAACGGATTGTCATGGATTTTAACGACGTTTTGTTTAACGTTCCCCTTCGAAAAGACAGGAGAATAAATTTCATGCGAATAATAGAAACGTTCAGTTCGTGTTATTGTAAAGACCGCCATTTATAGACGATTTAGCAACTTTGAAGGGCATTCGAATCAACCACGTGTACGAGAGTTTATTTACGAAAGCAAGCTTTAGGTCAGAGAGAGAAAGAGAAAGAAGATACAATAGAGTCATTATATACGTTACCCAGTGTGCGTTTCTCTCTCTTTCTGCCGAAAGCGTGCGAGATTCGCGAGCTAACTGACCGGCAAAAGGGTGGAAGATGTCCGACGATTAACCGAATGAAGACCGAGACTGTGCCCGTGTACTCGACAAAAACTTTCGTAGTAATAAAGTCGAATAAGAGGATTTCGACGTTATTCTCATAATGGACCATTTATTGTAAGCCATGTTCGTATCGCCTGCATGTATATTTTATTAGTGTAATATTTTCTTTAGGATTTAACTAATCAAAATTTAGGGATGAAGGATTATTCTTTTTTTTTTTTTACGACAAACGAAAGATCACAATGAAGACGACGTTGAATATTTAACGATGGAACAGGAAACTTATCTTTTCGAACATAACAATAAGCCATCCTTCGTTATACTTCATGTCTCTCATTACACTAATCGTATTAAAGTCCATTATGTATGTGCGTGTGTGTGTGTGTATGCGCGCATACGATTATAACAGATGGTTTGAATAAACAAGCATTGATTTTTCCTTTATTTTCTAACGATTATATTTTATAGTTGTGACGATTAATCGATTATATTTGGTGTCAATGTTGTCACGTTGTAACGTTTTTCCGTGTTAAACATTGAGATTCGTGTATGTTGATGCAACGCATATGGTTATCGTCACGGGTCAGTCTTATCGTAAGGTCGGATATATCGATATTGAAGATAGCTCCGAAAGACACAAAAATAAGGTTTCTTTTGATCTTTTTTTCTTTTTCTTCCCTTTCTTTCTCGTCGAGAAATACGTTTTCGTTTCTAAGTGGGTTAAAATTAACTCAACTCATTTTTTTTCCAAGAGATAATTTTACGATTTATTCTTTTTGAAATATTTTAAACAAAATTTGTACGAGTTAGAAACGTTAGAACTCGTCCTTATTTAATTATCGTTATGATCGAGGCTCGTAATATTTCAATAAAAAGGGTATTCAGTAGCTACTCGAGATACGATCGCAGTTTCATCAATGGAATACATTTATAAGACGGACCACCAACGTTCGATCAAAATATCGTGACGCGTTCGAAAAGATTCGTTGGAGTTTTAATTAATTAATGAAAGAATTAACGAACGAATGAATTAAGATAGATTTTGACAGATTAATCTTACCTGTTTGCGAAGAATTGATGGAAGGAGAGACACCTCTCCTTCTTGGAGTTCTTCGTCGATCCATATCGAACATGAGCGATGGAAGAAGATGAACGAGGAAGCGAGATCGACTTTCTTTCTTTCGCGAAAAGAATTACAAGAAAAAAAAAAGAAAGAAAGAAAGAAAGAAAGAAAGGAAGATATAAAAAAAGAAAAAAAAACTTTTCTGCTCTCGTTCGTTGCACTTTGCACTTCCCCGCCGGCAATTACCATCGATGCGTTAACGTCGTCATAGCTTTCGCGAAAGGCATCGCCGTCGTTTGTCGATTTATCCAACACTTTTCTCGTTATTTCTGAGAGAACTATCGTTTCTCTTTATATCCATGAGCTCGATCGAGATTTGTCATAGTTCACTGTAATGACGCACTGATTTATTTATCTTAGGTGATCAACACAAAACCGACACTATTATTATTCGATCGAGTTAGATGGTCGGGGGATGAAATTTGATTTCAAGATAATACTTGATTATTCTTGATGTAAACACTACGTGAAATGTAGCTCACTGGCGAACGGAAGTCCGAGGATGCTCGTGGACAAGGATAAAAGAACATACGAATCGCCGGCTGGGTGGTGGACGATTAAGCCGGAAGAAGACGAATAAGAAGGAGAAAAAGAAAAAGAAAAAGAGAAGGGTAGAGAGGGAGAGAGAAAGAGTGAGAGAGAATGAAAATGAGAGTGAGAGTGAGAATGAGGGTGCGTGAACGCGTACGAGGGGACGGTGAATCCTCTCTTGAACGAATGCTTACTCGAAACTAAAGACCGACTAAAGACCGACTTCGAGAACTCCCTCGCATTGCTCGTTCGTATGCGCGCACATATACACACATACACATGCGAAAACTCTTCGACTCACACGGATTTTCTTCACGTGTGTATTTTCTTCGTGTTACAGACAAACACGTATACACACACACACACACACACACACATATGTATGTATTTCTACTTTGAAAGGATTTACAAGAGAGACAAACGCAATTCATCATCTCTCCGGTACGTCCTACGCTATCGTAATGCGGCGAGAAATGTCGGATAACGTTTCTCGGTAATATTCAAATCTTTTTTTTTACCCATTGGACATTGTTGCGATTGATTCTCGAGCGCGTGTCGTCTTAAATATACGAGAAAATCGTGATTATCTTTATGTCGTTCTAAAAGCGTGACATATCCGATTGATTATTGATTGACAACGGAAGAGAATTTTTACCAATGTAAATGTTTACTTTTGAACGATTATTACTTACTGTTTACGAAGAAATATGTACAGTGATATGAGAGAGTAGCTTCTTTCTTATCGCCGCTCGTTTCTAATGTTCGCGAAGAATTTTAGGTCGTAACATTTTCTAATATCATATCAATGCGTAGAAACGCGTCGAAGAAATCTTGTTAATAAGTAAATCGTATGTATATATATAAAAATATATATTGCATGCATGTGTGTGTGTATGTTTGTTTGTTTGTTTGTGTATGTGCTTGTATATGTATTGAGTTGCGCATAATTCGATAATTACAGTCGTGTTCCTTCGGGATTTCATGTTGATCGCTCCTAGTCGATATACCAGATAAAAAAAAGACAGATAATAAAGATGACCTTCTTGGAATGTCTTGGCTATTCGTTTAGAAAGAAATTAGTTATCTGTTTTTATTTCTAAATACAAAGGTTAACTGGTACGATCATAGATATTTTCAAACTTAAAATTATCCCGAAGTCCGTATTTCTTCGAAATTCTTTTACGATCCGTTTCTTATCTTTTCTCCTCTTTGTATTATTCTACTTTCGTTCCTTTCTATTTCTGACGTAAAACGCTTTCCAAAATGATTCATTGTTCAAAAACGATCAACATTTCGAATATGCACGCGAACCGCAGATAATCTTTACTAATGATAATTAAATACTACTCCGTATCTCTTTCACGACTATCTCGATACGTTATTACTCCACTGGACGAGTTTACTCCCTGACACGCTTCAATCTCTTCTGAAGAACAACTCGACTTTTCAGCTACCGATCACGATAAACAAGTCCGCTTACGGTCGCGAAGATGCGTTACTTAATTCGAGACGCGTGTCTG
The DNA here is from genome assembly GCF_014466175.1 of Vespula pensylvanica. Classification (NCBI taxonomy): domain Eukaryota; kingdom Metazoa; phylum Arthropoda; class Insecta; order Hymenoptera; family Vespidae; genus Vespula; species Vespula pensylvanica. Next base: position 6,115,541 of record NC_057685.1, on the reverse strand, counting down.
CTGAATGATATAAAAAAGCTTGTACGAGTATATACGAATTAGTACAGAGTCCAATTTCGTTTAGGCGATTAATACAAAATATGCACTCGTCATTAATATAAATAAAATACGTTATATTCATATGATATGATATATTAATCTAATACGTTACATATATATTATATTAACAGTGAATTCATCATTATTATAATTATTATTTCAATAATATAAATATAATTTACTATTATTATAATTCGCGATAAATTAATAACACTATTTTCTCTCTCTCTCTCTCTCTCTCTCTCTCTCTCTCTCTCTCTCTCTCTCGCTCTTATTTATTACTTTTCTAAGAATGCCAAAAACGATGAATGTTCTTTATAAGTTTGGAATCATAAATACGTAGACTTTAAAGACCATCGTTTTCGTTCCCTCGAATCGAGAACGATGTCTCTATCTCTCGTAGTCCTTTTTTATTAGCCCCTCAAAGGGCCAAAGAGCGCAGACAAGTAGCTGAGAAATAGGTCGAAACATACGAAAGTGGATGAGGAAAGGAACAAGAGAGGGATACGTTAATAGTTCTCGAAGAGGCTCCGTCGGAATGGCGTAAGTGTTGTATATTTACACTGGCGTTACAGGCTCACACCTGGATGCAAGAATAGCGCCGGTTCTTCTTCCAAGTATTTTCTTGCTCGTGAGTCAACTCGTGTTTGACAAAAGAAATCGTTCCTCGGTATCTTTATTTCGTAAAATCATTCTACGCTATCGTATTAAACTTTTTAAGTGTATGTAAGTACTTATTTGAATGTGAAATAAGAACGAGCATAAATTGGTGACATCAATGCCATCGAATTTGGCAAGATGGAGGTTTCTTGTCAAGCTTATACGCTAATAATAATTTTCAAGGATATATTTAATCTTGGAATTACGTTGATCAATATTTTCATTGATCGTATTATCGAGAACATGGAATCATTCTGTTTCTTTTTTTCTTCATATTTTTAACGTGGGTACCTTTTTCTTTATGTTTGTAACATATTTATGATGTTTAAAAGCTATCGGAAGTCCTTCCTTTCTGTTGGACAAAAAGAACGATATCTGATATTTAATCGGTCAAAGGATGCAGGCCATACTCAGGGTGGCTTACACCCGTCGAAGTTGCGGATCCTTCTCATGCCGTTCGATGCTTATCGGGTATAAAAGTTGAAATGACGTGGGTATGCATGCAGATGGTGGGTCGTAAGGGGTTCGTCTAAAATAATAAAGAGCGACCGGTAGGAAGATGAGAGGTGTTTGTGTTTTTACGCACGACGGCCTATCCTGAAATGATGAGGAACAACTGTTAAGAAAAGAATTTCTGTTTGAGTGACAATTCCTTTAAAACGGAAGTAAACGACGTCTGTTACTCGCGATTCCGTGTAGATATATATATATATATATGCGTGCGTGCGTGCGTGCGTGTGTGTGTGTGTGTGTGTGTGTGTGTGTGTGTGTGTGTGTGTGTGTGTGTGTGTGTGTGTATAAGACGAAATAATTTTTTCTACAATAAATAATTAATTTTTTCTATTTTTATTAATTTTTGTTTTATATTCCTCGCGTGACGTAAAAATAAATTTGACGAGATAACGATTGAAAATACGATCGACAGTGAAATTGAAAATTAAATGAAAAAATTTGAAGGAATAAAAGTAAAAAGTTCGAATCATTTTAAAGAAATAAATATATGAATACATATTTAAAAAATTTATTTTATCGATATGACTTTTATAAAAATATATACTTATTTCATATTTATTTCTTCGATATGTGTATGTATATAATTGCGTTGTATACCTTAGAACGGTGGTGTATTCTTCAATTTTCGTAATTATTTAGTGAATGTAAGGTTAGTAATATTTTGTTTTGACGTAGAAGTACGGAACAATTGATTACTTAGAAATGTTATTATTGTTATGCGTATGAGACATGTAAATGTCAGGGCAGCCAATCATTTTGACTCTATTTCACGACTAATAGTTAGTACACCACTGTCTTTGAAGCACGTAACAATGGCGTTATCCATGAGTCGGCAAGTTTCGAATTTGCGTGGATTATATGTAAATTTCTTTATATTTCATGAGCCTCTATAAGCTATTGTCGAGGAGCCAATCAATGCGTAGGAAATTTTAAATGTTGATTTACATCTTCGCTACTACGTACAAAAGAATGTATAATACTAATTCGTCATTAGTAGAAAGATAAATAGCATTGATTTTGATTGGTTGTCTCGATATACATGAAAGATATAAGTCAATTCACAACCAATAGAAGATCGAGCAGTATATCTAAAATTGGCGCTTTCTTTATGAATAATCGGATTGGTTAATTCTTTTAATTCTATAAATTGATATCATTGAAAATAGTATATTCAAAAGAGTCGAAAAGGCGAAATATATTCTAGGTTTCTTCGAATTTCTCTGAATTGAAACGCCATCTTTCACGAGTTCCCGTCGTTCTTTTCGGAACGGTCGAACGTTTGCGTTCGTGTTGAAAAACGTGACCGTGCGACAAGAGTACCGTGTGGCGGTCTAACAAGAGGGAGTGTTATGCATGATATTGCATACTGACGTATAATAAAGGTATTGTGTGACGGAATGCAGTTGTCGAAATAAATCATTTAACGCTTCCACGGATACAAGATTTTTGCGGTTCGCACGGCTCTGGTGTAACCGGCATTCATCAATCTACGCGATTACAAAGATTGGTTATTGGAAAAATGGCGGCCGAAATGCTAAACAAGAACCGAATGATGGTTTTTAAGAACAAAGGCAAGGACCAAGAAGTAAGTATTTTCCAATCTCTACGATATATGAAGATCATTTGTCTTAACAACAGATATTATAGAGTCATCGTCGCCATGCTTTTCGTGTTTCATGACAGGACATTTAGATTACGTTTAGTGGTCCCGTGTGGTATGAATTCCAGCGCACCACATTTTCTTCGATTCTATATCAATTCTACGAATGAGTCAAACTGTCGTACTTTGCGATTAGATCCAAAACATACTATTTCTGAGCAACGATAAACGGTCAAATATCGTCATACTTGTGTGCTTTTCTAACAAGCTTCAAAACAAACGCAATTTCGGAATATTTTTATACGTTATTTCGTTTTAAAATATTCTAAAATTTATAATATCATCGAATCGAGGAAAAGTCACCTCGTTATTTATGTGGGAAGATGACGCAATTTGGAGAGTTAGAGGACTTTCAAATGAAATTATTTAATATTGTTTATGCGTCCAACGATCACGTTTATTACTGCTGATAATATAATATTCGCATTATCTTTGGAAACATTTTATTCTTATAAAAGTTCTTCCTTTTCTTTTCACGCGGGAACAACAATTTTATAAATAGCTGTATTAATCATGAAATCAGATATGTATAATTTTGTTTATGATTTGTATTGATATATTCTTTCATATCTTCGTATGGAAGACATCTTTCATATGAAGGAATTATTTTTATTTTTATGGATATTTTGTTATATTCGTGTCAACAGGAGATGCGAAGAAGACGAAATGAAGTAACAATAGAATTACGTAAAAACAAGCGTGAGGAAACTTTACAAAAGAGAAGAAATGTGCCTATTGCAGATTCCACCGGTAACTTAGAATTGTCAATTCAAAATATTGAAAGCTTTATTACAATAAGCTTTATTATATATCTTTTCATATATAATTTTCATGATATTTACTTGAATAAAACAACAATTATCTATGATGTTATTAGATGAAGATGATACTGAGAAGAATTTGTCAAAAATCGATTTAAAGGAATTAGTACTGAAAGCGGAAAGTTCAGATGCTGCGGAACAATTACAAGCTGTTCAGTCGGCAAGAAAGTTACTGTCTTCAGATCGCAATCCACCTATTGATCCATTAATTCAAAGTGGTATCTTACCCATTTTAGTTCGTTGTCTTGAACAGCACAATTGGTATAGCAATATAATTCAAATGTGTCATCTTGTTTTGGGTTATTATTTTATTTATACTTAAGCATTTACTTTCTCCTATAGTCCATCTCTACAGTTCGAAGCAGCATGGGCTCTTACGAATATTGCTAGTGGAACATCCGCTCAAACACAAGCTGTAGTTGCAGCTGGTGCTGTTCCACTTTTCCTACATTTGTTACTTTCGAGTCAGCAAAATGTTTGTGAACAAGCTGTCTGGGCTTTAGGTGAGTATTCGTTCTAGAAAATTTATCGTCTTTTCAAATGATAAGCAATGAAACATTGTTCTCAGGAAATATTATTGGAGATGGTCCAATACCTAGAGACTATGTTATTAATCTTGGTGTTGTACAGCCACTGTTAAGGTTTATCAAACCAGATATTCCTCTCCCTTTTTTACGTAATGTCACATGGGTGATCGTCAACTTATGTAGAAATAAAGAGCCTCCTCCACCTATTCAAACGATAAAGGATATATTACCTGCACTTAATATACTCATCCATCATACAGATATTAATGTTAGTAAATCAGCTACAAATAATGAAGATTAAATATAAAGGCATATGTAATAATAAGATATAATTTTATTTACATTATAATTATAATTATAATTTAATTAAAATTGTATAATTCGTGCTTTAGGTTCTTATTGACACAGTTTGGGCATTAAGCTATCTTACTGATGGTGGTAATGAACAAATTCAGATGGTAATAGATAGTGGTGTTGTACCACGTCTTATTCCTCTCCTATCGCACAAAGAAGTTAAATTATTGACAGCAGCTTTACGTGCAGTTGGAAACATTGTAACTGGCTCAGATGAACAAACACAAGTTGTTTTGAATTGCGATGCTCTTTCACATTTTCCAAATCTATTAACTCATCCAAAAGAGAAGATTTGTAAAGAAGCTATTTGGTTCCTTTCTAACATTACTGCTGGTAATCAAACACAAGTGCAAGCCGTGATAGATGCTGGATTATTGCCACTTATTATTCGTAACTTGGCGAAGGTATAAACATTTCCTTTTCTATTTTGATTTCTAATTTGACGTGTACAAGTATTTAAATCTTGATAAAAATTTTAGGGAGAATTCCAAACACAAAAAGAAGCGGCATGGGCAATCAGTAATTTAACAATAAGTGGCAATAGTGATCAAGTTGCACGGCTCATTCAAGAAGGAGTTATTGGACCTTTTTGCGATCTTCTTTCGTGCAAAGATACACAAGTTATACAAGTTGTACTTGATGGTATACATAACATGCTCAAAGTTGCAGGTTCACAGGTCGAATATTTGGCTAATATGATAGAGGAATGTTCAGGTTTGTGTCGTCCTTACGATATGTATCTTACCTGATCGTATAAAACTTATGAAAATATACGTTTTTGCTTTCAGGCTTGGACAAAATCGAACAGCTGCAAAATCACGAGAATATAGACATTTATAAGTTAGCTTATGATATTATCGAGCAATACTTTTCAGGAGAGGTAAGGAACGATATAGTTAAATATTCTTTTACGACCAACGATCGTGTGAACTTTATTCTTCTGTATGTAATTAATCGATTCCGTTTCGATTGCGTAGGCTGACGAGACAAATTTGCCAGCACAGGCCGGAGATGGGACATTTGAATTTGATCAGACAATGAGTATTCCGAGTGAAGGTTTTAAATTCTGAGAGAGCCTCCTTTCTTTTTCATCCGATCGTGCCGTCCCCCGACAAATTCCGAGGTGGAGCAAATCTGCTTTCCCTTTCCTAATCCTATATTTTCTTCTGCTCCACTGACAACTCGTGGTATTATTTATCGTGCCACTATTTGAACCAAGGGTCATACTTCTTGCTGATTCAAAGAGACAAAGCAATGTGCTGACTTTCCTGGCTACAGAGAATTAAAAATGGAAGAATTATAGAGCTGACGAACTGTTACGAAGCAAGCATCGACTGTGTTCTTATGTTCTATCCTTCCAATTCTTCTTATATGTATGTTACCTTTCTTTATTATGCATAATAAAAGTATTGGCGGAGCGAGTCTTAGCCGGACGCAGCTAGCAATACGATGTGCGAGTAAATTATTCTAGTAAATTGATTAGTTGCTCTCTCAAATGGAGGCGCAGAGAGGAGACCTTTTTATTGCTTAATCATGTTGCTCTTCACTCAAACTCAGGATGAGTCTTGCTTAGCGATGTTACATTTATAAAACAATTCGTGTATATTTTAGGCATGTTAAATTTATAATGATATTGATTACTAAATAAATGAATCGATTGACTACTCTTTACTAGCATAATTAATCATTGTGGACATTTCTGTAAGGAGTTAGCAACCAATAAAAGTATAGCGTGAATCCGGCATAACTCTAACCCTCAGTCTGGCGTTTCGCCTCAAGTTTGACGTTGTCGAGTTAATAAACTGTACTATTTTATACAACATATCTCGATGAATGCTAATGCGTAGCATAAAAGATTTAGTAGTTAACAAGAATTTATTTTGACATTATATATCTTTATTTGATTACTTTATAATACATTTATGATTCTTCGCTAAATTGAATTGTGGGTGCTTTGAATGGATGTACATCATCTGCATATAAATCCTCTGGTATTGGTTTTTTGTTAAAATCGGGTAAATAAGTTGGGAAATATGGCGGAATTTTTGACTTTCTAGTGGGTAGAATCGTATCGTATAAATAACAAAAAGTATTTGTTTCTCCAGGTATGTTGTGACCCATTACCCAAATTACATTATATTTTGTATTTACTCGTAAAATCTGAAAAGCAACATTATATGACATTAATATTGTTTCCTTCAGAAATATCACAAGAAGTAATGAATAATGTATATACATATAATTGTATATGTTTTTGTTTAATCTTACCCTATAGCCTCTAATTGTGCGCCACCGATTACCCATGTGACCAGGTAGTTTAGTACCTGGCATTACACGAGCCATTTTTCCACCACAACCAATATTCCCTGGTCTTCTATGAGTTTTAGTTACACCATGAGAAGCAGGCATTCCTTTGAAACCCCATCTTTTCATGACTCCTTGAAAACCACGGTCTATCCTAATGATATATTGTTCAGTAGTATAACGCACGTTTTATCATTGATTAATATATAAAAATGAGTAATAGTTTACGTTTTTGCACGTATATCAATAATCTCGCCTGGCTTAAAATGAGACGCATATAAAGGTGTACCGGGTTGTAGCGCAGCTTCCGGCGAAACCATAAATCTCATTATTATACGTTTCGGCATGACTCCAGAATTTTCGAATAACTTGCAATATTCTTTTCTAAACTATGAAAGGAAAATATTCATATGTTATTAATTGTATCATTGTCATGAAGTAGAGAGATAAATTCGTTTTAAATTAATACCAATTGTGGGTCCGAACTTTCTGCTCCTACTACAAGAGATCCAAGTCTGTTTTTGATTATAGTTCGTTTGGATTTTACTGGGAAAAAATCTTCTGGTGCTATATACTTTATTACTTGATTATCAATGATCTGTAAAATATTAATTGTTTAAACATTTTTTTTATACCATAAATAACTTATTTTTATTAATGAGCAATCACCTGCAATAACGTTGAGTTAACTTTTTTCCCATTTTGTAACCATATTGGATAAATACCTATTTTTTTGGCTATTAAACCTGTTCTCCTGAGCCCCTTTTTCCAACTTGTGATTGGTTCAATTGGTTTTATATTAAGCGGAGAATCATATTTGGATTGTATAAATTCTTTAACAAACTCATTATTTTCTGTAGTAATATGTTCATTATGCAACTATCGTAAAAAAGAAACAAAACAATTGTATCAAGTATAAGGCGGACATGTGTATATTATATAAGTTTTAAGGCGATGTAAGTTTAAAGAGTAAATAGTATTAATAGAATCTAACTCACAACACGGTTTTGTTTCGGGAGCCAGCTTGGATGACGTTTCTTAGGTATTTGAATTTGTTTTTCTCGTACCGGTACTTTTACAATATCCAAACTGTGAATTTATAGAACATTTTATTTAATTGTATTTTAAAGAAACATTATACATAACCTCTTATATGTGATATTAAATTAAAAAAGATATGATAATATATCACTTACTTGTGTTTTAAAAGTGTACGAGAAACTAAACTATTACTGAATATTTTTATGAGCGTTGACATTATAATTTATCCTTGAAATCTTTTTCTAACTATATTAAAAATGCAATATTCTTTTTTCAGCTACGTATACGTGATATCGAATTAACCTTAAAAAATAATTCAACTGAATTCACATACGAGTATTCCTTTGCAATTATTTTTTTAATTAATTCTATTCGTTATTACGATGATTGAATCGGTTGTTAAAAATCAAATCAAGTGTCGAGTGTCCTCATATTTTTATATAAAAATAAACGTTTTTTGCAAGTGTAATTTGTAACACTACACAAGAAATTCGACGATGGAGCCATCTAACGGTACTCGGATTAAGATCGAAGATCTTGCCGCATTCTTCCGTATGATTTTTAAGGTAAAAAAAATACTTCTTATCCAACAATAATAGTTGAATTTTGTAAACGTATTAACAGATGGCATTACTAGTATATTATACTCCAACGGAATTAGTGAAGCGCGCGCGGACCTTTGCAACGTGTCTATTAGAGAAGCTCGTCGTTTTAAAATGTGTTTTCTAAGGCAAAAGTTGAATATATCAAATATATTCGATCGAGTAAGAGCGAGGATGCATAGATTATTAAACCAGACCAATGAATTTTTCTTCGGCATAAAGGTTTGTATCGAAATATGGAAAATTTCTTAACCCCAACGTCTTGCTTATACGATCGCGTCCATTTTGAACGATTGGAACGTTCCCGCTGATGAGAAAAACAAAAAACAAAATACGTTAATGTCATAGATTTAAGTCGAAAAATAGAAAGCGATTATAAGCGATCTCCCGAATAGATTTTTTCAGATGAAGGAATAGGGACAATAACATTTTCGATTTGAAAGCCGTCGAAAGATAGTACGAAATATAAAAAGATATAGATATACACATACGCACACACACATATATATAGACAGAGAGAAAGAGAGAGAGAGAGAGAGAGAGATCAAGCGAGCGAGACAGAGACAAAGCAAAGATAAAGACAAAGCTAAAGTCAAAGCTAAAGACAGAGACAGAGACAGAGAAAAAGAGATAGAGAAGAAAGAGAAAGACGAAGAGACGTCGTGGACGGACGGACAGGTGAACGAGAGACGATCGAGGAGCCCTCGAGAAGGGCTGGGGCGTGAGGTAGAGGAGGAGGGGGGAGTGGGAGGGAGGGAGGATGGACGTCGATGCGGGGGAAGGTGTAGAAGAGAGAAAGAGAGAAAGAGCGATAGGATACGGGCGTCGGATGGCGTAGGATCTCTTGACGCGTGCATCGATGTCCACTGGCTCCCGAGGGAAATCCACTTCATGATGGGAATCCCATTATTTCCCGAGCGATATAAAAGTAGGTAGTCCAGTCGTCCACGTGCTGTCCAGTCGAGGCTATTCCTCTTTCTCTTTCTCTTTCCATTTTTTCTCTTCGTTTCTTTTTTATTATTTCCTATTCTCTCTTTCTCCCTGTTGCTCTCTCGCTCACTCTCACTCTCTTTTGCTCCCATCGTTTCTCTCGTTTCATTTCTCTATCTCTCTCTTTTTCTCTCTTTGGTGTTCGCTGGGCATTGTCTTCTCTCGTTCGATTCCAGCGTTGCCTATCCGTCCGTTTGCAATCCATTCGATTCGAAGCCCGTGTATCCCGGAAGCGACGTTACTCTGACGGACTGTTTTTAGTTTAGATTAATACCGTTATATCGTCCGAGTGATTGGAAGCGAGATGCAGCGTTGATAAACGGACCTCTATAGCGTTACCGGACATGGACCGCCATTCGTTTGTATTCGCTAACATTCTTTCTCTTTTTTTCTTTCTTTCTCTCTCTCTCTCTCTCTCTCTTTCTCTTTTTTTCTCGTTCTCTTTCTCTTTCTCTTTCCTTCACGTTCTTTATCGTATGTTTTAACAGCTACCGATAATCATCGTCTTTATCCGCATTTTTATTTCGAATTATTACTTTTCCCGATAAAGAAGATCTGTTTCGTTGGATATTTTTTAGATAGAACCCTTTTTCCAAAGGATAATTTCGTTTTCTATTCGTGATCACGTACGCGATCGATGGATGGTATTTCTTATCCCTCTTTTTTTTTTTTTTTTTTTTTTTTTCCTGGAAGAAGCGATCTACTCAAAGTAGTTTAACGCTTCTCGGCCGGCATTCATTCGACACCGAGCAACATCGAGAGACGTAGGTGTCTTTGCACGGCAAAGGGAAGCCTTTCCGTTAAGGGTAAGCGATACCCTTAACGGCAATCGACGTATCCTATATATTTATGTATGTACAACGTATATATATATATATATATATATATATATATATACGTTATACGTAAATGCGAGGACGCAGCAGACGCAGTACGCACGTACGCACGTATATATCTCGCTTATTCGTTCGTTCGTATCCGTTCCATACGATCAACGCCGATAATTACGATCGTCCGTTTCGCGGAAACACGCGGGATATACATACATACATACATACATACATACATACATATATATATATATACATACATACATAGATAAATCGTATGGTGAGCGGAAAGGAACGTTAGAGTTGGAGTGTACAAGTCCCAGCTTGTGTTCGTGGGTTAGAGGAAGTGGGTGGATAGGTGGAGTAAGAGGGTAGGGGGAGGGAGGATTATAAACGTGTAGAGGTATATCGCGAAGTGACATCCAATATCGATTGAGCATGGGCCACGTCGCGTCGAGGCAAAGAAAAAGGCGGAGTTTTCTAGGGGAGGGAAAAGCGTCGTGGAACTTGGATTTCAGTACGGCTTCTAGAAAGCTCCTCGTATAAGCTGCGGGCAGTATAAAATAAATATGTGAGTCGCGGAGAAAAGGGGATGTGGGTGGTATGTGGAAGAGGAAGAGAAAGAGAGAGAGAGAGAGAGAGAGAGAGAGAGAGAGAGAGAGAGGGAAAGAGAGAAAGAGAAAGAGAGAGAAAGAGGAAGAGTGAGAAAGTGGGAGAGGAAAGGAGATAGGAAGGTCTGCTTGGAGGGGTTCGAAAAGGAAAGAAGTGGCGTGGAGGGGTGAGGGGTGAGTGGTGAGGGGGAGGGAAAGAAGGGACGGGTGAGTATCGGAGGTGGACTGCCCAACGTGTATGTATTGCTGGATAATTGATTTCTTTGATACCACCCGCAGGAAAGGAACATTGTAGATGCCTGCGTACGTTCGTACTCTGGACACTCTGGAAGGGATTATAGTCTACCTCTCTCTCTACCTCTCTCTCTCTTTTTCTCCGTATTTCTCTTTCTTTATTTCTTTTTTTTCTGCCCCTTCTTTTTTTCTTTTAGCCTCACCCCCGTCGTTCTTTTTTACTTATCTACCCGTCCATCTTTCTCTCTATTTCTCTCATGCCCACACACACATAGCCATATACACACATACACAAGATATTTTTCGTCCTCCCTCTTTCTTTCTTTCTATTTCGAGAAAGAAGAAGATAGAGACGGGCAAAGGGAAAGGGGAGATCTACCGTCCTTCGGATCAATGGATATCTCTGCGCCGGACAACTCCCTCCCTTCGTTCGTTCGTTCCTTCCTTCCTTCCTTCCTTCCTTCCTTCCTTCCTTCCTTCCTTCCTTCCTTCTTTCCTTCCTCCACCTTCGCCGAGGATGACCAATAACAAACACTGACGCTGTGTTCTCTCTCTCTAATGGAGTTTTTACCGATAAAAAATTCACTCCCTTTTCTCTTCTCTTCTTCGTCATCTTCTTCTTCTTCTTTTTCTTTTTCTTCTTCTTCTACTTCTCTCTTTTTTTCTTCGTTTTCCTTCCTCTTTTTTTTCTGTTCTCAGAGGGCTTTTCATCCGTCTCTTCTTCTCTCCCTTCGTTCGACGAACATAATTGCTGCCAACGTTCTGGACCGCTACCCTTCTTGGACGTCTCTCTTTTGGCGACACCTGCGTGCTTCTTCTTCATCTTTCTCTTCTTTCTAATTCTTCTTTCCTTTCTACTTCTCCTCTTTTTTCATCCCCTTCATTCTCACTTTGGATTCGAGGAAGCTTCAAGATCTTTTCGCAATAGATATCTACTTCTCGGATGAGTGAAATTCGATCTTGAATATTCTTCCGATCGTATTTACTTCGGATTAGAGCCGAACGGAAATCCTTCTCGAGTAATTACGATTCGTAGAGAAGAAAATATCATCGATGCCGGGCGGCGAGCATAGACGGGGTGGGAAAATGGTTTTGAGGTTGCGGTTGCCTCGTAGGTTATGCAAAGTGAAACGTGGACTTTGGAGGACTAGGTAGTTTGCGGTCGTTGAACGGTACTGCCGAGGGACGAAGAGAGAGAGAGAGGGTGAGGATGAGGGTGAGGGTGGGAGAGGGAAAGAGGATGGTTGGCTTAGTTCGTGCAACACAGCAGTGCGAGAGCTGGCTGCTCGAGTTGTATGCCGCTGACAGCGTATATCGATTGTTCCGTTATAATGCTATGCACACATATATGAGAGACCAAACCTATGTCTCCTCTTCCAAACCCTCTCGAATTTGCCTCTATCTCTCTTTCTCTCTTTTTCTCTTTCTCTCTTTCTCTCTTTCTCTCTTTCGTACCACCTCACTCAGCGATCGCGTTTCACGCGTTTTCCACCAGTTGATACTTGGAATATCTCTGGGATAAGAGCGCTCGTTTCGAAACTTTCTTTCGAAAGGTACTTCAAGGGAATGCATGCAAGGCGTGCTATGTAAGTTTCTACTGCCAACTCCGAATTCGATCGATCCGAATTCGATCGTTATTACACGACGATGGGATAGATATATCTAAAAAAAGGAAAAATAAAATACGAAAAATAGACAAAAAGTCAGTTTCAATCGTCTCGAATCATACAAGATGTATGACGTTGATAAATACACGTGATCATTTTGGATTGATATCTTGAACATTTTCACTAAATTTATTTTGAATAAATTTGTCGAATATTATCAGATAAATCGATGTAGATATACGGCAGAGATGCAATAATAAAAGAGACAAATAATACATCGTATTGTAAAACAGATTAAGAAGAGTAGACGATCATGGAATATTAATGTTAGAGAGAGAGAGAGAGAGAGAGAGAGAGAGAGGGTGGAGGAAGAGATAGAGAGATAGACAGAGATAAAGAGAGAGTCATAGGGACAGGTCCGTCCTCGAAGGAGGTCGACGAGTGAGTAGCGTCGGCACTGCCCTTGCAAGCTTCCTCGCGTATTGATCCTCATAATTCGGGGGGCGAGCGAAGGGGAAGAGGGCGGTCGGCGGGGCTGCGAGCCCCACCTTGCCAGTCGAGGAACGTACGCGTGGAGCTTCGGAGTGCGGCTGGTAGCTCGGAGGGTGGAAGAAAGGAAGGAACGAAGGAAGCGGAGTAGGGTGAAGCTGACCAATAATAAACGCGCCCGCGTTATGATAATATCATATCATAGAGCGAGGCATATCACAGGCCGTTATGATTGGAAACTGCGTTCTTCCAATAGGAACGCTTCGTTCTTTCTTGTATACGTATATGCATAGATATACGGTGTTGATGTGTACGTGTCTAGATATCTGTCTATGGGTATATATACATACATATATATATATATATATATATATATATATATATATATCTGTATGCGTTGTGTGATCCTTCTCATACCTGTTTTCTCTTTCTCGAGTAGATACTTCTTTTCGAAACTCTACGCCATCCAACTGGTTCCCTCTTTGCATTTTTTACTTTATTTTCTCGAAATTTCCAACTAATCGGATTTGATTTATTAACGTTAACGTCTTCGTAATATTCGTTTATTTTATTCGTTTATGACAAATTTCTAGGATTATATTCATGAGATTACATTGGTATATTATTCAAGAATTTTACTATCTTTGTTCCTTGTAAAAGTTATTTATATCGTTTCTCAAGTATAAGTCGTTACGACGTTATTCGCGTGAACGTAATCCTTGGATATATCTTATGGATGAAGAAGTTTTTTCGATTTTCCGATCGGATTAAGAAGCTTTATGGAAAATATATAAATGAGATAAAACAAAATGAGTATTTTAACGAGACTTTATCATTAAACGGGAAAATACGGTGCGATCGTTTTTATGATAAGTCAAGTAACGAGAGATTCGATATGCGAGGGTTCTTTCTCGATACCTACCTTTTTACCTCCCTACCTAGCTACCTACCTACATACGTATGTATTCCGCATCGGGACGAGTTCTCGCCTTTACATCGATATTTCTTTCCCGGCGATAAAATTCAACCTTTCAGCCGGCCAGTGTTTTACGGCCAATAGGAGGCCAGGAAGAGAATCGCCCGTATAGCGCAATACACGTAGGTATGGCGTTTTATTGGCGGTGGAAATGGGTTCGTATATAGCTTTCGGAGTATGGTATCGGAGGATATTGATCCTCGCGTCCGTCAAGGAGTCTGATGGTCTTCGAGTCTTCCTTGCAGGCCCCTTCCACCCTCTCTTCCCTCTCTCTCTCTCTCTCTCTCTCTCTCTCTTTTACCCCTCCTTGGACTTCCTTTCCATCCCTCCGTTAAAAGAGAAAGAGAGAATACCTAGGATACTCTACGCCCAATACTATTTTATATCCGTTATGTCCGGCACAATGCGCCTTGCGGATGTTTCTACCGTTTACGAGTAAACTTTTTCTTCCTTTTTACGAGCACCTCTCTTAAGTGCTGCTAGATATCTACCTTCTTCGAATTTCTTTAATTATCGATGTTGCCAGGAAGATCGTTGGAAGAATGAAAATCTTTCATTTTTACATATCAAACTGAAAAGATAAAAGAAAGAAAAAGAGATTAAGGAGCAAGAGAAAGCGAGAGAGAGGGAGGGAGAGAGAAAGAGAGAAAGAGAAAGAGAGAGAAAGAGAGAGGGAGAGAGAGAGAGAGAGAGAGAGAAAGAGAGAAAGAGAGGAACAAACGTTAAAATGTTAAAATCCGACGAAAACCTTTTCGATATCGATGATATCTTCTCGAAACGTATTCGAAGGTATTTCAAGGCAAGGAGCAACGGAACGTCGCGTTCGTTCAACGGCGTTCGCTGTAGCCAGTTCGGAAGATGCTTCGACAGGTTTCGGGGGTTGCGAGAGAAGAGGATAGAGAGAGAAAGAGAGAGAGAGAGATAAAGAGATAGAGAGAGAGAGAGAGAGAGACAGAGAGAGTCGAGGAGAGTGGACAGTGGTCTGCAGGGTTTACCCCTGCACTCTCGTACGTACTGGTAGTGGTATATAAACGTGCTCGTATTGGTACTAGCTGCGCACGCAACTTTCATCCCCACCAAAGAAAATTTCTCACTCGAAGCCCACCTCCGATGGTACTCCACTCCTCCGCGAGTACCATCGCGAGCACCTCCGCGAGCACGCTTTTAAGAGCGCTCCTTCTTTATCGCGCTTTCTCTCTCGTACCGCTGGAAAAATGCAATATTAATAACGAGGCGGAGTAAAGAAATGTCCGCAATGCGCCAGAACCAACCAAAGTAAAGCAGTCGAATGGTAGGTATCTATGTAACATAATACCGCTACCATACCACAATATCTTGTCTGTATTCGTTTGAAAGAGAGTTTGCTTTTCTCGATGAATCTACTCATAAGCTCGACCAATGAGTGCCAAGAGAAAAGCTGCCACAGGCTGTGCTCGATATGATGGATTTATGGATCTAATAAAAAGACCTCGCGGGATTGGCTATCGTGGAATATGACGGGCGGGGCTGCTCCGAGTACACCCCGCTTTCTCTCTTTCACTCTCAGACTCAGCCACAACCTACCCTCCTTTTCTCCTCTTTCTCTTCGTCCTCCTCCACCAACCTCCTCTGTCTCCTCCATTTCCTTCTTCCTCACCAACGCAAGAAGGGGAACTTCCCCTTCTCACGAAACATTTCTGGTGGGGGATGCGATTCTGATGTATTTCAGCTTCTCCTTTCTGTTTCTCATGTCTTTCCTATCCTTTCTGCTTTCTCTTCTTCTCTCGTCTCCTCTTTTTATTTTTTCTCTTTCTCTTTCTCTCTTTCTCTCTCTCTCTCTCTCTCTGGTTTTTTTCTTTTCTCTCTTTCTTAGTATCCCCCAGAGTCAGATACGAGATCAGACGATGAAACAGGTAAGGGTCGTACGCGGGAGAGTCATATTTACCCTCGCGAGATAGACCGGCCACTTTCGGTCAGCACTGTTCGTTTTCAAGTACTTCTCTTCCTCTCTTTTTATTTTTGGAATGATACGTCTTTTTTGTTAGAGTCTCTTGATAATGCTTTTGAATATACGAATAACTTTAAGCAGAATATTTCTTGAAAATTTTGATAAGATAATATTCAATGTTATCGATCGATCAAAAATTTATTTTCATATTTTATATGGCAAATTGTAATTTACAATGGTTTTCATATAAAATTCGTGATACTTAGGGGTACTCATCTATGGTACTTTGTTTGAAAGGATATTTCAAAGTAGTCGCGCATGGACGTTGAGAAAAAGAATAGAGAAAGGACGTTGGATCGTTCCAAGGGTCGACAAAGTTAGGGAGAATCCGAGAAGATAAATAATATGTCCGTTACAGGCAGTAGAGGGTGAGTGGCTAGGAGAGGTAGGACGGTAATTAATTCGTATAATATGCCATGGTTAAGTTGCTCGTCTGTAAAGCGCGTCTCCCCTACTGGTGAAAATTCATCTTTGAAGCTTAACCCTTTGTTCCTCGGTGATAGAAACGAAAGGACATAGGCTAGAATTCTCGATTATCGACTTCGAAGAACCGTGTAAAATTTATTATTCTCTTTCTTTTTTCTTTTGGATACTTCACGTAGGAAAGTCTTGCAATTATTGACGTTATTAATTCGTAGATTAAACATATGCGTATAAACGCACGAAGCTTGTAATCAAAAAAAAAAAAAAAGAAAGAGAGAGAGAGAGAGAGTGAAAGAGAAAAAGAGAGATAGTAAATAGGAACTAAAAGAGTTGTTTTTGTTTTATACCCGCGGCGTATTTATCGGAGAGATTCGGATTTGTCTCGAGTGTAAAAAGAAACGCAAAGAGAGAAAGAGAAACTACAGGAATCCAGGAATACATGGATCTACGCTAGACGAAAAAGCATGAAAGAGAAAGAGATAGATAGATAGATAGATAGAGAGAGAGAGAGAGAGAGAGAGAGAGAGGAAGAGAAGAGGAATCGAGCGGCGTGAAAATTAAACCGCGATTGCCATTTTTATTTCCACTTCGCGATCGGTTTAGCTCGCGATCGGTTTTTCCCTCTTTCGAGAGTGCGATTTTAATCCTCTTCGAATCGCCAATGGGGAGCCGGCGGTATTGAAAAGGAAGGTAAAGGGTGAGTAAAAGGGAAAGTGACGTGACGGAGGGAGAGCGGAGAGAACTCGCACGGCCCTCCTCCTCATCCTCTTTCTCCTCTTCTTCCTCCTCCTCTTCCTCTTCGCTCTCCTCGTCCTCCTGCTATACCTCCTCGCCACCTGCTCGTATTTCTATGTACGCGTTTATTCCGCGAAATTTATACCGCGAAACTCCTGCCGAACCGAACATTTTGGCTTTTCCTTTGCCGATCGAACTTCACGAGCCGTCGAATAGCGTCGAAACTTTTACGTCTTTTGCCCCTTCGCCTTTCTACTTTTTACGCTTTAAACATATCAAACCCGTGAGATTTTATTTTATCGGAAAAGGAATATATTTTAAATCCAACGTTTTTGTAAGCTGAAGATAAGTAAAATAATATCATACTGTGAGTTTTAAGTTTTTATATGACAAGAAACAATAGAATCTTTTTTTTTTGTACTTGATCGTTCGTATTGAGAGATCGCGAGAGAGGACGGGATAAGTTTGTAGAAAGGAGAGGAAGAGGAAGAGGAAGGATGAAGGCGAGGACGCTTTCGCGAACTCGGCAGAAAGTAAAGGTAGGACGGTTATCCGGGAATGAACGGGCGCATCGTTCGAGAAATATTTCGATAAATCAGCGCGGCGAAAGGCGGCGCGGTAGTAAGGTACACAACACACACCTTAATGTCGCATAAATCTCCGACTGGAAAATTACACCGATGCTGGGGAATAGAGGAGGACGAAGAGGGGGTGAGGTGGTGCCGGTGGTTCTCCGACGGAAGAAGGAAGAAGGAGAGATAGACTTGGAGACGGAGATAAAGGTAAAGATGGAGACGGAGAAAGAGTCGGAGGGAAGGCAATAGGAAAGCTCAGAGAAAGAGGGGGAGAGAGAGAGAGAAAGGAGGAGAAGGGCGATAAAGAAAGAAGGAGAGATAGAGATAGAGAGAGAGAGAGAGAGAGAGAGAGAGAGAGAGAGAGAGAGAGAGCGAGCGAGAGCGAGAGAGAGGGAAAGAGAGACAGACAGAGAGGAAGAGGAGAAGAGAAGGGAGTCTGGAGGTGAGGTTTGGTGGCTTGGAGGAGGAGAAGCGAAGCTTCGAGATCCAGGCTGAGGTGGAACGTATATTTACTCCCCTCTCCGTTCCAGCCTCCTCTTCTACCATCGGCAATACTACCACCACCACTACCACCACCACTAGCATCAGCACCAGCACCAGCACCAATGTACCACCACCAGAAGCAGCGGCGGCATCGCCATCACCTTCTCCTCCATTGCCGGCGTCTCCACCCCCGAGCTACTGGCAGTAACAGCAGCAACAGCAGCGACGGCAGAGCGGCAGTAGCAGCTTTCCCCACTTCAGAAGAAAAGCACTTTCATAAATCTGCCAGCAGATATATGTGCGCACAATTTCCGAGATCCGGCCATTAAAGAGCCGCTCCTCGACTATACCTCTCCCACTTGGTCCGCCACCACCACCTCCAACCCCCAACTCCTCTCTCTCTCTCTTCTATCGCAACCTTCCCTCCCCCTCTTCTTCCTCCTTCTCCTCTTCCTCCTCCTCCCCCTCTTCCACCCGTCTCATACCGACCTTCCTACACAACGAAGCAGCGCGGATATAATGCGGCTTGGAGCCTGCAAGTAATTCTCTCCGTGGTTATATCTTGATCTCACCCCTCCCCACCTCCCTCTCTTCTTCAGCTTCCTTCTCTTCCTTTCTCGCAAGCAGCCGCTCTCCTTTTTCGCACAGCCACCCTCCACAAGGACCCTCGAAAGCATTGCTATGAAGAATAAACGGCTAAGCAATGCCAGGGAACCCGCGACCGCCCTTCCTTGCCCTCTTCCTCCTCCTTCTCTTCCTTCTCCTCCTCCTCTTTCTCCTTCTCTATCTCTTTCTCTTCCTCTTCCTCTTTCCTACTACCTCGCAAACCTCTCCCGTCAACCACCCTTTCCCTCCGACGAAAACTCGACGCGTTTAGATAACGTGGCCTGAAATGCCTCTCGCGACGTCCCTCACCCATCCCCAACACAACCAACGTGATTCTCTTCTTTTACTTCTCTTCTCCTCTCACCTCTCCTACATCACGCGCCTACATCACATGGAATTTAGCCTTTTCTCTCCTTCTCAACCTTTCACAGGAGGTGCTTCGTCCAAAGGGTGGTGGTGCGCTTGGATAACGCGACGTAAACTGTACTACTCTTTGAAAGCACCTACGCGTTTACCTATGTATTTTTAGATAGGGATTGAGTTATACTCGTTCCTTGCAACTGCTAGTCGTTTTTCAAGATTTATTTTAACTACGGTCTGACAAGCGTTTCGCAAACACGATAAACAATCTTCATTTTCGTTTTTTCTCTCGATAAGGAAGGTTATCAGAGTATTTAGATGAAATTTATTTTTTGTAGCGTTGGAATAAAAAAGAAAAAAAAAAGAAAGAAAGAAAGAAAAGAGAACAGGAAGGTAAAAAGATCTTGGTTGGTATTTAAGAACAACGGAAATGTTGAAAACCGATTGGAGTCAGGTAAACGGATGGATCAACCGATTCTACCGCGAGCGTTGAATTTACCGGAGTAGAAGTAACGGCTGGTGTGGTTGTGACAGCGACTCTCTCTTTCTCTTTTCCTCGATGTAACTCGCTGATCTCCCTCGGCATCGTGTTCTTCGTTTTCACCGCAACCGCTCTCTCATCTCAACTCAAACGTCTTAAGCGGCTCGCTGTACCTGACGTTTGCAATCTTCCTAAACTCTCAGAAAATTATAATCCAGACATGTTGTCTCTCTTTCTCTCTAGCAAGACTCTCTTCTTCACTATGGTAAAATCGTTTGTTCTCTTTTTTCTCAAACTGACAGATTTAATTTCGACTTTTCGTGCTTTCTCTCGCTCGATATGTTCTCGTTGGAAAAGTAAAAAGATAAATGTGATCAAGGAAAAAAATTATTTTCGATATAGCAGCATTCGTTCTACGATATTATATTCTTAAGCCTATTCTCCCTTTTTGAGACAGAAAGGGAGGCGCGTCTCGGTTATGATATTCCACTGGGGCTTTCAGTGGATCGTTATTGGTTCGTTCATCCGATGGACCAACCCAGTAGACGTAGGATATCATATCTGTCCGATGATACGCCCTCGCGGTATGCTCCACCCCGAGGAACAATAATTTAGCTTCGCGAGGGTTGGCCTGCGCAAGACATCTTTCGAACAAAAGAAGAAAAAAATGGGAGCATTTAAAAACAAATCTTTTTCTTTACGTCGAAATAAAACGAACCTTTATAAATATAAATGTTATTTAGCGGATATCGCGGTCAGAGGGAAGGAAAGAGGAACGAGTACGTCGAGATTGAACGAAGCTAGGTAGAAGAGCAGAATCTTGACGTCACCAAAAGAGAAATCTTTGGGAGTCTTGGAGGCCGCCAGGAATGCTAACCCTCCGGCCTCATTAACATCTTGCGTTTCCATCAGCCCTCAACCCTCTCCTTCTCCTTGGTGGCACAAGAAAGCCGTCTTCATCGTACCGCCTCATATTCCAGCCAAGTGAACGTTCTCTCTCTTGCTCTCTGAAACTAACCCTCAATATTGAAATTCATTTCTCTCGAACTGTTCTAGCAAGTTTCCAAGCATTTCCCGTTACATTACCATCGATCATCAGTGCTAACTGATTGACTATATACATATTAATAATGTCACTCGTCGATCCTCGTTATTCGAATCGAGAGGTGTTCGTATAAATTCAAAAAAGGGAGAAAGACCTGTGCTGGACCCAAAGTTAGGATGTTTACGTTGGGGAAATCATACTAAAGATGACATGGTATGGGGAATGAGCTAACCGGGAGGAACCAGCTCGCATCTCATAAAGAGTATTTTCTTTCCTTTTCTCTCTTTCTTTCTCTTTTTCTTGTTTTTTACGAGTTATACGGAGAGGAAAGCAAAAAGACAGAGAGAGAAAGGAGGGTAAAAAAGGGAGAGACGGAGGTCTGGACCGGGTGGTAATTATGCTACCGCTAGCCCCGGATAATATAAAGTGTTCTCTTTCCACCGTCCTCCGTCTGTCTTCTTTGTAATCTTGCATAATTTATTTCCTGCTATTGTTCCCTTAGCGCAACCGAATTTTTGCCTCTCCGCCTTGCGGGGAAACATCGTCTCGAGCTGAACTCTCGCGGTCGCTACATCCTCTCTTAATTCGTCAAAGAAAATTTAAGGAGGGAATGTTCTTCTTCTCTTTTTTCCTTTTTTATTCTGACTCCATTTCTTTTTCCTCGTTGGAAAGGAGGACATTTACGATATGAGATGCGACATTGGCCCTTCCGAGTAAACCAACGCTTCTTCCTTTCTCTCCGTCCTTTGTTGTATTCGACGTAAACCGATCGATCGTACGAGAATTCAACGCGTATACAGTTTCTTCTTTCTTTTTGCTTCGAACGATCATTTAAACTTTTACGCCCTATTTCGATAACGTTTTAATTAAAATGAATTCTTCGGTAGATATATATATATATGTGTGTGTATGCGTATATATATATATATACACACACATATCGATCGATCTACGAGAGGTAACTAAAAGGCTGATGAAGGTCGATCTGAGAGTTTGTAATGAAAATAAGCGTAACCGAGCAAGATAGATAGAGAGATAGATAGATAGATAGATAGAGATAGACAGACAGAGAGCAGGATGATAAGCGCAGGGTCATCAGAGCGCTGATGAGTCGGTTTAGGGCGTCGCAGTGTAAGAGGGAGGGCCAACGTTAGCTTTATGTTAATCCCGAGTGGCGGCGCTGTGGCTGACAACGATGCTGTCGCTGTTAATATCGCTTGGCTGACGTAGTAGTAACTAGTTGCTGGTATACCTGCCGGCCAAACTGTGCATGGAACAGGCAGGTTCGTCTATATATAGGTATACGTGGAAGTACGCGTACAGTACGATCTCTCTGTCTCCGTCTCTCTCCTCTCCTCTCCACTCCTCTCCTCTCCTCTCCTCTTCTCTTTATCCATCTATCTGCCTATCTCTCTATGGTGTACGCGGGAGAGAGGGTGGTATCGCACGATATGGTGTGGCTGTACCACCAGCGAGGGGGTGGCGACAGGGGTGGCAATCAATATGGGCCTCAACGCAAACACGGCGCCGCTGTTGTACTAACATCAAATAGGCGGATAGCGACCGGTCGCTCGCCTCGTGTGCATTGTCTGCTCTACTGCTCTGTATAAACCGACCGCTTTTCGACGTTTTTCGGTCTCTGCTTCGATCCGAGCCAACCTTTCCTCAATGGACCTCCCGCTTGCAAAGAAATTTTCTCCGAAAGAATGAAAACGTAGTACGTCCACTGAGAAGAGGACCTCCAATTTATAGCGAGAAATTGTACACCGAAAATACGAACCTTTCCAATTCTATGACACGAGTACGATATATTCGCCATTTTCTTTTTTGTTAGCTTTCTTCTTTTTGTATATTTTTTCTTTTTTCTTGTTCTTTTTTGCCTTTTATCCTTTTCCTTCTTTTTCCTGTACCTACTTCCTTTCTTCTTCTTCTTTTTTCTTTTTTTTTTTTTTTTATTGTCTCTTCGGTGAATTTCGGACGTTGGGAAACAGGCGCGGAAATTTGAACCCTTTTCGACACCAGCTTGTTAACGGAGATTTTTCTTTTTTGCTTATTTTTATTTCTACGGATTGAATAGATGGCTTTGAGAGCAAAACAGCGTGACGTAGTCAAGCAGAGAAAAGGTCTGCGAAGGGTTGGGATTTAGATTGGTACATGAGGAAGAGAGAGAGAGAGAGAGAGAGAGAGAGACGCACAAGGGGTATACTTCTCGCTCGTATCTTTTAATTATTTAGCTAAACGGACGACGCGTTACGTTAGTTATAAATGCGCTTTCCTCTGCATGCCCGAGTAAAGTTTATGACCCTAAACCAGCTAAGTTGGGAACAGCCGCGCTTGTCGTATAAACTGTAAAGGGATTTAACTTTCCTTTCACGGCGCACCCCGTTACCGGACTGCCATTTTCCTCTGTCTGCCCGGAAAATTCTGGATAACAGTCTCGTCGACCCTTCTGTCGCGTTAATCCCACCTCCCCCGCCTTCCTACTTCCACCCTCTCTCTCTTTCTCATTCTCTCTTTCTCTTTGTTAAATCACTTGTTTTTTCCACACTAATATCCTGTTAAAAACTTTGTTATCCCTGGTGTCGCAGCTACGCGTCGCCGCCACCGAGAAAGACAATTCGACTAGGATTGAACGGCTGAACGGTGTTAAACGAATTCTCCTTGTTTCAATAAAATTTAGAAAGTACAGGAAGAATAATGTAGCTCGTTAGGAAATATTTTCGAAATAATAAGTACATAGATTCGAAGTAATTTCTTGGTAAATTCAAGTCGAAAGTGTCATGGTCATGATTTGTAGCATTTACCATCCTTGACGATCTTGAATTAGAAAGAGAAAATGAAAAAGACGAGGGAGCGAGAGAGCGGAGGGTCATTCTTGAACGCTATAGAGGCATACACGGTCTAACGGGTGAACAAGTACACCGACTATAGGAGAGAGAGAGACAGAGAGAGAGAGAGAGAGAGAGAGAGAGAGAGAGAGAGAGAGAATGAAGGGTGGAGGAGGATGGCGAGAACGTATGTGTGCGTGGACAGTTACAGAGACAGAAATGTCCGAGATGAGGCGCATTTATATGGCTACGCACACGCGCAAGCAAGCAGCAAGTCCAGCGGTCGGTCCAGTGGCCGTAGCTGCGGCCGGCAGCTGCGGGGATGGCGATCGGGGCTTCACCCCCATCGTACGCCTGTAGAGAGAGAGAGGGTGGCGAGGCGTTGATCAATACGTGAAGATAGAATCCGATGCTACCCATCCAGCCATCCCACTGTCCTCCCTCTTCTCCTCATCCTCCTCCAGCACCTCCTCCTCGTTTCGTCTCCCGACCACCCTTCCTCATCCTCATCCTCCCACCTCTCTCGCGCGTACGCTCAGCTCTTCCTTTCTCACTCTCCTTCGTCTCTCCTCTCTCTTCTCCACCACGCCACCTCCACAACGCTACAACAGCCGGCTCTGTTGCCCGGTCCGACGACTGAGGGTATCGCGGCTCAATCGACTGATTTGTCACCCACGCATCATTTTCTTCGCAGGAGGAGTCTCTCCCTTCGCTCGGACCATACCGTCGCTACGGGGCCTCGATCGTTCTAACGCACTCACCGTGCCATTTTCTACCACATGGAATATTCTTTCTCTGGTGGTGGTCACCAGCTGGTGATTGTAACGACACGACCAGTCGAAGGGTAACGTATACATGTACGTATTTCTATGAGTACGAATATTTTTCATCAGTATTCTATGATACAAGTTCGATCCTTCAGGAGTTTCATTATGAATGTCCTATAGTTTCTATATCGTTAGAGTTTCTTCGCACGTAGTCAATGCGTCAGCGATTCTTTCTTAATCTAGCTTCGTCCGAGACTTTACAGCTGCGCCTTTCTACCGATCCCGCTTCGTAAACTTTGAAACTAATCTAATTTACGACAAATAAAACGTTCGGCCGTCGTTCGCGATTGATCTCCCGACTCTACGATTCGTTCACTACACATTCTCTACGGCATACTTCTCTTATCTTAACATCGTATTTTTTTCTTCCCACTTCAATCTCCAAATAGGAAAGTTTATAAATGTCGAAACGGCAAGTGTACTCTGGTACAAGAAAAATTATATTAAAGATAAGTTGAAACGTGACGGACGAATGGTTTTTATATAGACAAGTACGCGTAGGATTTCCTAGTAGAAGCGAGAAGAAACCACAAGAAATTCTTGGTATTTCTTGGTGGATGGTCATAACGAAGGAAGACAGAGTGGGAAGGACGGGTAGTGCGAAGAAAGAGAGAGACAGAGACAGAGAGAGAGAGAGAGAGAGAGAGAGAGAGAGAGAGATGAAAGGAGCATTTCCTAATTCCTCCAGGTCCTCAATAACTTGACCGGTCGCAGAACCACAGGAAGAGACGAAGGGTGTAAGGGGGTGGATAGTGACCGGTGCGGGTTATTGGATGGCCGCCTCGCACTTGTCAGGAGCGTGTGGCTGTTGGAGGAAACGTTGCTACGGCGAGAAAGAGACGGGCGTTGGGCGAAAACCACCATAGAGTGGACAAAGAAGAAGAGACTCCTTTGGTCTCTTTCTCTCTCACGTTATACCAAAAGCATGTATGTGTGTCGACGTCCACGTGTAGGTACATCCTTTTCTATGTGTGAAAGAGAATGGGAGGGTTATCGTGGGTGGGTTGGAACTCTCTTGGAGGGGTTGCGGGAAGGCATCATAGACATTCCGTAAGACATACAGCTTTCTCCGTCGACGCCGAACGGAACAGAGGGGTGCCGTTGCTCCTGCTACCGCTCTCTCTGGTCAGTGAGGGTTCTAGTTCTCCTAGTGACCACCGCGTCAATACACGAGGTCGTCGGGAAAAAGGGGTTGCGCTTGCGCGAGCCATACACATTCTGGCATACTTGCTGACTGGACCGTTTCACAAATCATCGTACTGTTACCGAATGTATTCCGTTGTTGGACTTTCCTACGAGCTGGACTCGATCGATTTGTCGGCAAGAATATTCCGACCAATCGATCTTTACCGTCTGCTCGAACAATTTCGATGTTTGAATCTTGCACGAAACTTTGGGCCAGTCCCTTTCCTCCTAATCTAGAAAAATTCACCTGGAATACAATTCCAACGGATTTCTCTAACTTATTTTTGATATATCTTACATTTTATTCTCTTTTTAAGTTAAATGGCAAAGAGCGATGTCACTATTCTGACTCACGCAAAAGTTTTTATATAAATCTTTTTTTAGTAGAGTGATTTAATATAGAATGTTTCTTCGTTAGTATCAAGCAATCTTTTTTATGGCAATATCTTCCTTCTCTCAAAATTGTCACCCTCCCTATCCTCTATCTCTCTCCTTCTCTCTTACTTCCTTCTGAACGGCCATCTTGCGCGCCCAACGAATGATTCGTCCAATGCCTACGCTCTCTTTTACCAGTTCTATCCTCTCTACCGTTCGGACAATATATGATGCGAACGAGCTAGTGTTTCCCTCCGAGCGACGTCTCCATTTTTCACAGATCCTTTCTCTCTGTTCTTTTTCTCTTTCTCTCTCTCTCTCTCTGTCTTTCTCTCTACCCTTCTCAGCCCCTTTCCCTGCGTATACGCTTCTTCCATGCCGCCATTTGGCAACAGTTAAAGAGAGTATTCTCCTATCGGACGAAAACTTTGCCTCTTCCTTTCTCTCTTTTTTCCTCTCTCTTTCTCTCTCTCTTTTTTTTTTCACTTTTTCTATTATCGGTTCGTGTTCGAGTTTACATTTTGAAATATTTTCCAATACTCGTAACTAATCACGTAGTTTTGGTTATTTGTGGAAACTCGAGCAGCTCTTCTCTCGTTATTTCTCATTTCAACTTTCAATTTGTATCTACTCAGCTATTCCAAAGTAGAACTTTTGATCGAAACATCGATATATATATATATATATATATATATATATATATATACATACACAAACACATTTTATTTCGTTGTAAATAAAATTAATAATGCTTGTAAAGTGTCAGCATCGTTAAGAACGTCACGAACAGATTGTAAGTTGCGTAACATTTGAGCAAAGCATAAAAAAAATTGCAAGCAGGCTGCCCTTACGGTCATCTCGCGTCTATTTAGCTCCTTTAATTTAGCGGAGAAAACTGTTACGACCAACACTAATGTCGGACGACCGAATGGCTAAGGTAACATAATGAAGGTTCATGGAGTTCCTTCCTTCGGTTGTGTTAGCGTCCGACTCTTTTCCTACTGCCTTTACAAGGCTAACGTCTAATCGAATTATACGTACCAGCCACGTCCGACTCGTGCCCTAACCACCCCCTAAACTTTTTTCCTTCGTCTCGAAAGAATCGAAACGTAGGGTTAACGAGAATCATCTTTTAACAATATATATATAAATTATTTGTTAGATTAATATAACATATATATTATATAAAATATTTGTTAGATTAATATAATTATTTTTTCGAAATTAGATAATCTATCTTTTCTTGTGGATGAAAAATATTTTCTCTTTCATTGTTAGAAATCTTTTACTTCAGTAATAATCTCAAGTATCGCATTTGGCATGAGTTCGCTAATAAGCGTATCGGAACAGATGTGGAATATGAGTCTCGATTGCGTGGGGGTGTGTCTGGTGACACGATTTTCTCTTCAGCAGGGGTTGCCACCCTGACTAGGATAGTACTCTGTCCCTTCATATCCAATATTAACTACACTTATACTCGTTGTTCCAAATTAACCCCTGACTTTCTCATTCATTCCACGCGTATTGCCTGTACACATCCAAGTGTAGATTCGTTCCCTTCGAATCGCTCGAAGTAATATGAGCGAGCTGTACGGACATTACCATCATAATAGCGAACAATAGAGGGTCCATCGTTTCGACTGTTCATAGTGTAAACGAGCGGAAGTTAAGATTCATCTTCAGTTTAACCAATACGTATGCAGGTGTCGAATATTAATAAGTTTAGCAATTTTCTTTCGGACCTTATTGAAATAACTTTTACTACTTCTTTTTTTTGAGGGTGGAGGAGAAAAAAAAAGAGAATTTCGCAAAGTTAGAATTTTCGTTAGTGAAACTCGTCAAGATCTCGGTAAAAGCATTTCCATTGTCATAGTCTCGTCTGTAGCTTACGTTACACCCACTATGACACCCACGTCGTTGTCCCGAAGGAAAGGAGTGGGTTTCTCAGCTTGGTATCCGGCTAATATATTCAAATCGTATGCCTCCCATCCTGGATCCGTGAGCGTCGATATATTAAATGGAAAGATTGCAAATTTCCCGACATAAAGTGCCGGGCATAAGACTAATGGTGCGGAGGGCTAAAAGAGGGAAGGGTGGGGTTGGGTGATGTGTAGATGGAGGGTGACTAGTAGTAGGACGGATGGAGTAAAAAGGAGCCTCGTGAGTGATTAGACTCCGCATGGTGCTCCGCTCATAGAAGCTAAGAGATAGAAAAAGAAAGACCGAGGAAGAATGAAAGAGAGAGAGAGAGAAAGAGAGAGAGAGAGAGAGTGTTCGTGGGGTCAATCTGAGGCTAATCAAATCATGCAGGTCCCATAGACGACGCGAAGCGTCGCGACGGGGGGTTCCTTACTACTGCTTTGCTAGCAGTTCCCACTTTCCTATATTGCCGACGGGGTCTTCGAGTTCGTATTCCGCTACGCAGGAGCAGATTGCTTGGCCGCGCTTTATTAATTCCATCGCCAGTAGGGTGCTCCACGCTAAATCTGGCTGAAGATCCGCACGTAGCATGTGACTAATACAAGGAACGAATGTATGCGAGAGTAGTAGGACTATCACGACGACACCGTACGTGCCACCGCTAATAGGGCCATCCTCGTACTAGTCGTTTTAGCCCCCATGTCGTCTACGTACGTACATCTACGTGTGTGTATGTACGTTTGTATATGTATGCATGACTCGACTCCCCACCCGCACGTGTGCCTTTTTGGTGGCTTCTGACGCTTTAACCCTCTCGCCTCAGGTGTCACACTCCGAGAACATTTTACTGTCCCTTTAAACTCCCGAGAATTTCCTTCCTTTTCTTCGTGGAATTAAACGCGAAACTTTCTCTCTCCCCCCCTCCCTCTCTCTCTGTTTCTTTCTCTCTACGTTTTTCTCTCATGTTTGAAGTTGAAACTTATTATTAGAGTCCTACGCGAGATACGTACGTACTAGACAGATATAGACAGAGAAGGAGAGAGAGAAAAACGGAGGAAAGAGGTTGAATCAAGTAAATTTGTATTTTTGGCTTACCGACGTCGAATAAGCCATCCTGTACTTCTATCTTATTTATTTTAATTAAGGTCCCCGGCGTTTCTATAATTATTGCAGTTCATCAAACGCATTCAGAGATTGCGAATCTCTGCGTTGCATATTGCAGATAAAAGATTGTGTCTCTTGTGCAGCAAATTTGGATCGTCACTGTCAAGACTTAATGGACTTGTTAAGCATATTTAAACGAATAGTCGATTTTATCTATCTACCGATAGAATATCGCAGTTCCATTGAAATATCGACTTTGCATCCTCCATTTCTCTCTTTCTTCTTATATATTTGATAGGTGTATTTATTTACGAGGTACTATAGTATATTCGAACGGTCACCTCTCGATTTCTCGTTTTATTTTCACACATTTTAGATTTCCATTCGCTTAAAATACTCGATCCATAACTTGAGCTTTTAAGAGAGATCGTTTTGTAAGGTCGACGACTCGAGAAGACTCAGCTTTCGAATATTCGCGAGAATTCGGTGAAACTGTGGAAGATAAGCAAAGCTCGGCGCGGTGTTGCATATTGATTGACGTAGTTCAGCCGGATGAGGAGCCGAGCGAAGAAGGAAGGAAGGAAGGGTGAGGCTGAGCCGTGAGATAGCTCGAGGGTGAGAGAGCAAGGATGGAGGGGAGGGTGTAATGAAGCACCGCGCAGACACACCGCCATGAATATTCATAATCTAATACCTGAGCTGAACTGAACTGAGGCGGGGCAAAGTCTCATCATCTAGGCCTTCTGCTATATTAGACATCAGTGTGGGGTAGAGAGACGACTGCGCCAGAGACAACGACGACGACGACGACGACGACGACGCCGTCGACGACGACGACGACTAGGACGAAGACTAGAATCCTTCGACGATCCTTCTTCGTTCGAGACAACTATTTCTCTTCAGTTAAATCCCACCACCGTTTATTACCAATTGTTTCGAATCGATCCATTTCTCTTTTAACAATGTAACGAATTGAAAGAATATCAAAAAGTTGTACATAGTTTTTGATACTTTCAAATAGTTTTTTTATTCGACCCTAAAAACGATATTTCCGAAGAAACGTCATCGCCGATATTATCTTCCTTTCAGTTTTACGGCTGTGCGGTCACGGATCTCCCGCTCTGTTTACACAGTTACGTGCAAATCTTTGGTCTGGGCACCGGCTTCATATTAAAACAGCCCCTATATACGATCGGTGATGGTAACAAATAATAGTCGACGACGAGGGTTGCAAGGGAGTTACGCCTCTCACCCCAACTGCCACCCCCTAACCTCCCCAATGACGTTCAAACTTCTCCCTCTCTTTTTATCTCTCTCTCTCTCTCTCTTTTTCTTGCTCACTCATTCACTCTATTTCGTTGTCTCTTTTCTCTTTCCCCTCCTTCGCTTCTTCCTCATGGAGCAATTTATCTATATTATACCCTCAGTTGGTTCCGCTGTGTGTTTTGACAGGAACAGCATTATTAAATGCCCTGGATATCTGATCCTCGACACCCCTAATCTACATAATATGCGTTTATCTTACGCGTGGTCGCTCATCGTTCGACGAATATTCTCCTTACGACATTACTATCGTACCCGTTTAATCGTTGGATTACAAAAGGATCCACGATTCTATCTTTCGATATTACTTTTTCCATATCGTTTTTTTCATTTATACAAAATAACTTAATGAACGAATTCTTAATGTTCAATAATGTATATGCTGTGTATATATATGCATACGTATAATATATGTATCTATGTAAGTTTTACGAAGAGAACAAAAGAAAAGAAACGAAATGCAACTAAATTTCAATGCACGCGGTATCCTATTTGCGAGTTGCTTCGCCGATGAAACTTTTTTGAAGTGGCGTAACGATGTGGAAAAACGAGAGAGACCCCTCTGTAATCGAGATCCGGCAGGGTCCAGGCAGTTTTAACGGGTGTCTTGTCATAATACACCCGTAATACAACTTAATGATCTATTGGCGAAACTCAGTCGGGGATGTAGCATAATTCTCGACACGTTTCCCGTCACGTGGATCGGCTATTCGATATACGTTCTCTCGCCGTTGAACAGGATTACAGGCGTACATCGCTAATTTTTCTCATCCCACTGCCACCCTGTTATCTCTGGATGATCCGGCCTTCGGATTCACGAGTCACGACATCCCACGACAGCCCTCATAAAGAACGTGGGATTTCGTCTATTCCCACTGAAATAAAGCCAAAGAGATAAGGATGACTTCGAGTCTTGTGGAGATGAAAAATCGTACTTGGTGATCCTCGTGAAACGCTTACTTGCTTTTATCGGCACTTGAGAAATACATCAGATTGGATCTCTTAAATGATGAATGAACATTTTTAATCTCTAACGAACGATATAGGAAACAATACGTGAACATTGAACGACGTATAAACGTATATTAACAATAATAATGATGACAAAATACTTACAATATCTCTGTTATCAACGGTGCAATGAAGACAATGAAAACAGTGTATTAGAAAAAAAAAAAAAAAAAAAAAAAAAAGAAAAATACAAAAGTAAAAACAAGGAGACGGAAAAAGACAAAAATACTTAATCTATAAGCTATTCAAATATTTAGAATGTTAATTTGAGTATGAAGTAAATGAGTCGAAAAACGATAAGATCTCGTTGATTTCGTACCGGTTGTGTTATCATCAACGACGTGCGTCAAGCTCGTTCTAGCGGTGATTCACGTGCGAGAGTCACGCGTAAAGAAGCGCCAGGAATTCGGAGCGGTTTTGCGTGTAATAACGAGAACCTAGCCATAATTGCGGTACAAGCACGTACTCGCGCGGCGGGCACAGTTTAATTCTGGGCGATATTATAATTAAGTGCTTCCAGCGTAATGGTTGCCGTCACGTCAAGCGGGTAACGTCGGGGTCGGTACTCATCATACTGCTTAGCTCAAACAATCAGCGACGGCCGATGGTGGCCGTCACGCGAACCTACCTTCTGCCTTTTACCTCCAAGTCACTTTTCTCTCCTCTACCTTCGAGAGCTCTTATATTAACGCCATAAAAGTTAAAGAAGAGAATTAAAAAAAAAAAAGAAAAAAGAACGATAAAGAAAGAAAGAAAGAAAGAAAGGAAGAAAGAAAAAAGGTTAAGGTAGAACTCAACCTTGTTGCATTGGGCTCCTATTATCGGACGATTTCACGTTGAGAACGAGTTTTAGGAATAGTAAACGAATCTCTTTTCCTTCACTCAAATCGACCGTAATTTCATCGCGAGTGATACGAGACGTGTCAGTCGACGTCAAAAAAGAAAAAGAAAAGAAAGAAAGAAAAGGAAAAATAAAAAAATGAAAGAAAGAAAGAAAATGATTTGACCTCGACAGATTTAATCGGCGAAGCAACTAGACTCTCTCTCTCTCTCTCTCTCTCTCTCTCTCTCTCTCTCTCTCTCTCTCTCTTTTTCTCTTTCCGTACGAAGAAGATTGATTCAGTCTAGAGAGATTAAAATGGACGTCACCCAATGTCGCTATAGAAAACACGTTGTCGAGATCCTAAAAGCTTCTCTTTCGAACGTTCGTAATCCGATCCGATCGGAATCGATAGTCTCCTGCCCTTTTAATACGCTTCTATGAAAAGTACCGTATAAATATACTCGGTAGAAATGTAGTTTAACGATAATGCTATATGATATTAACGATGCAGTTTCAATCAATCAGCATGTCGTCGGACGAATTAGCGTGGACGTCAATCCGAACGACGATCGTTTGGAGAAAGCGAGGAAGCAACAGACTGACAGACCGACGAACCGCAACCGGAAATTGGTTGGTCGGTTATCAAAGTTTGTGGCTTGCGTGCTTGCTAATCGAGGAGGTGGAAGACGAGAAGGTCTTGTAAAGAGGGACCCGGTAAGAGTGAGAGAAAGAGAAAGGTAGAGAAAGAGAGAGAGAGAGAGAGAGAGAGAGAGAGAGAGAGAGAGAGAGAGGGAAAAGGTAAAGGTAGTAGAAAGGGTTGGGATATCCATTAATAAGCGAGCAAGAGTACGCCGTCTTGGTTGGTTGATCGGGGTGACAGGAAAAGTAAATATTAATTTGCTCGAGCAAGCAAGGAAGCTCGGGTAATAGATTCGCTTGGACGATAGTCGAAATTGTTTTTTTTATAAGGTGTTACTTATTTATACGTTAGGGACTCTTCTTTTTCTTGAACTTATTCCTTGTCGTTAAGAATATTACCTTGACATTTTTCTTTCCTTTGATTTCTCCCTCCACGCAGCTTTCAAACGTAACGAGGGGCATATACCGGTTAGTTCGAGTTAGTAAACGTATAGGTATGTACGTGTATATACGTGTGTGAGTGAACGAGAGAGATGGAGAGAGAGAGAGAGAGAGAGGAGAGTTTGAAATTCTGACGAACAAATAAACGCGTTTCATTTGCAATTCGCGCTCTCGCTTTGTTCGCACGATCGTTCGTCCACGATCCGTTGCACTTGGAATCAGCGTGTCGACCGCGGTGCGGATGTCGTTACGAGTTGAATAATAAATTACGCTGTTAGTTGAAACAATTAATTAATAATTCATGATAGGCAAGGAGAATTTGCTAGGTAGATAGAGAGAAAGAGAGAGGAGATTGGCGAACGACGAGAAGTTAGGGAAGAACCAACGTGGCAGAAGTCTGCAATTTACGTCATGAGTGACGCGAAAAGGAGAGAGATAGATAGATAGATAGATGAAGAAAGAGATAGAGAAAGATATATATATATATATATATATATATATAGAGAGAGAGAGTAGAGATCCACCATGCTGAATATAATTTACTTGAACAAACTAAAATCCCCAGCCTTGTGCAGCCTCTCTCCTCGTCTTCTCGTGCTTTCTCTCACCATCAGAACGTTATCCTTTTCGAAAGCAGCCACGTTATCGTCTCTGAAAGGCTCGTTCTCTGGCATCGGCAACCCCTTCGGTGGCTTACGGTCTCTTTCAACCCCACCAGAGTGTCTCTCGCCTCGATCCTTTACGCATACTTTATAAGCCCAAAGACGCGACTCAATGTCGGCGAAAGTTTATTCTCTATTTATGTTTCCCGGCCAAACCTCGAGCTCCTCGAGACGTTCTTAACTACCCCTTTTTCTTCCATTTTTTCGACATTCGTCTTATTTCGACAAGTAAAAAAAAAAAAAAAGGACAAGAAAAAGAAACGAAAAGAAAAGAAGAAGAGACCGCCACCAAGAGAGGTTATCAAAAGTGTTCCATAGAGAGGTATAAAAAAGATAGAGATAAAGAGAGCGAGAGAGAGAGAGAGAGAGAGAGAGAGAGAGAGAGAGAGAGAGAGAGAGAGAGAGGATTCAAAAGTGAAACGACTTTGTCTGGGATACAATCGACCTTCTTGACTTCGATTCTGGGAACGATAAAAATCCAAAAGGATCGAAAGCCCGGAGAGTTTCATTGCATAGGGAAGAAACTGTATGGAGACGCGAAAACTGTAGAAAGAGAAGGGTGTAGAAGTAAAATGGTACGATCAGTGAGAGGAAGGAAAGAGAGAGAGAGAGAGAGAGAGATAGACAGATATACAGAGAGTAGAAGAGAGAGAGAGAGAGGAAGAGAGAGAGGAGACAGTGGTGGTAGAGGAACGAAGGGATGAACCGGCGTTCATAAATCTCGGTAGATTACTAAATCCCGGGTTTGATGAAACTGGGCTGTACGCCTCCGTACTACACGAACGTGTGTCCCTCTGTGACGCGACGTCTCTTACACATACACGCGTGCACACTTATATCTATACGTACACTTGCTTGTACGAGCGTTCGTATCGCGCTAGCTCATCGGGAGCCGAGCGCTGATAACATTATCATAAAACGGCAATATCGCGTGGATATTGGCCTGATGGAGCGCCGCTATACAGCCTGCTGTTGTTGCTGCTACTACTGCTGCTGCTGCTGCTGCTGCTGCTGCTGCTGCTGCTGCTACTGTTGCTATTGCTACTGTTGACTATACCTATAGGAACGAAGCTAAGGATTGATCTGGCGGCCACATCCGAGGCGTACATCTTTTCTATATGCAAATCGTGATTTCGGATATCGAGACGATTTAAGAATCGCGATCCCTTTCGAATGGATCTCGATTTTTTCTCTCTTTCTTTTCTTTTCTTTTTTTACTTTTCTTTTCTCGTTTTATCTCCGAAATAACAGACCTTCATATATTCGACATGATTATTCCAAATTTTATCCTGCGTCACGATACTAGCTCGATACTCGGTTCGATATTCGATATTTATAAACGAACGATCCAACTAACAACTCGAGTATCTTTTTTCTAAATTTGATTTTCATCTTTTTGCGTCTTAAGGGAAGCGTGGAAAATCGTTTAGCAATGACAAACGTATATGTACATATGTATGTATGTATGTATGTATGTATGTGCAGTACGCGGAACAGAATTGTTTGGACGCGAGCGGGCAACGATATTCGACGCGAATAAATAGTCAGTGATTGCGTGACTCCGCTTATACGTCGTGTTGTTATCTATCGGGTTCGATCTTTTCAAATTTACCGAAACAATGGCGCCACGCGGGAGCTTCCTCTTTGACGTTCATTTTGATCAAACATTTGTCGACGGGAATGGAACGTGTAGTTTCATCGATTCGTATATTCTTCTTTTTTTTTTTTTATTTATTTCATGGTCGAGTTCTTTGCTTCTCTCTCTCTCGCTCTCTCTCGCTCTCTCTCTCTCTTTCTCTCGGAAGAAAGGAAGGAAGAGAAGCGAACTCGTCGATTTCGTTGCAACGTATTTCGAAAAGTTTCTTTTCACTGGTTGCCGAGTAGGCAGAAGGTAGATAGAAGGACGAAAGAAAACGTGACGAACGAGAGAATCGTCGATGGAAACGACAGAAAGAGAGGAAAAGAGAGAGAAAGAGAGAGAGAGAGAGAGAGAGAGAGAGAGAGAGAGAGAGAGAGAGAGAGAGAAGCCCACCCGCTTGGAAATCGGTGAGCGGAATGCGTAATCAAGTGGGATTGCATTAGTACGGCTAATTAGCCGAGTACAATGCACTGATAATATTATAGTTCCGTAGTGAGTGCCGAAGGATGGATGGATGGTTGTCGAGCTTGCACGTGGGTGGCCTTTTCCAAGAGAGAAAGAAAGAGAGAGAAAGAGAAAGAGGAATAGAAATAGTAAGAGAGAGAGAGAGAGAGAGAGAGGGAGAGAGAGTCACGAACGAGAATCTCGTTGCACTCTGGTCATGCCCGAGACTGGCAAAACCGAAGACTTACAGTTCGTAGACTGTATTCCTTTCGAACGTTGAACACTTTCGAATAAAGACGAATTGTCGCGTAGTTAAGTCGTCGAGCCTTCGTTCGCCTTCGGCAGAGACACCAAGAAGAAAGCGTTCTATTCTCGATGCGCGGTCTGAGGTGGTAGGTACTCTCTTATTTTCACGAGAATAAGAGAAAACTTATTTCGCGAGACAATTCTCCTTCCTTTCTTTTTATCTCTTTCTATACCGGATAACTAACTTGCTCTAATTCTACAGCTGAGTTTTCTTTAGGATATTAACGAAACAGAGAACCGCGTATCAGAGAGTCTCTCGTGAATCTTCGTACGATGACCTCGTCCATTTTTCCAATTTCCTTCTCAGAAATGGAGTTTCGATAGAGTCGACGAGGTCTCCTCTTTGGAAAATACACACTCGACGTGGCTATGCCAAGAGAAGAGGATGGAAAGTCAGAGAGAGAGAGAGAGAGAGAGAGAGAGAGAGAGAGAGAGAGAGAGAGAGAGAGAGAGAGAGAGAGAGAGAGAGAGAGAGAGAGAGAGAGAAAGAGATTGAGAGAGAGAGAGAGAGAAAGAAAGAGAGAGAGTCCTCTTCTATTTCTCTCTATCTCTATCTCTTTTTCTCTCTCCCTTTTTCTATCTGAAAGTTTCTTTTTTCTTCGCGGGGAATGTATCTTGGGGGCAAGAGTGGTACGAGTCAAGGGGTTTGGTCAGTGGCAGAGATGGACCAGGCGATTCTATTGGTCAGATGTGATGCGCATGAGCCGTAGGGGTGAATGAGAAACGACGGCAACCTGCAATATAACTTAAAGAAAGACTCGATCAGAGTCAGGTCACGTAATGTTCCTCCGCCTCTTTCGGCTCTACTTTATAACTTCTATTAATCCTTTCGCATCGGGCTTAGCCTGTCCTAATAGAAAATCCCCCTTCTTTTTTTTCTTTCCTTTCTCAAAGGTAGACGCGTCTGATGCGTCGCTCTTTGATCGTCCTACGATCGGAAAAGAAGAGGAAGAAGGAGGAGGAGAAGAAGAAAAAGAAAAGGAAATAGAAGAAGAAAAACGAAGATGTTACGTTCTACCGATCATTCTGAGTAATTATTTCGTCCAGCGCTATTCTTTCGTACTTAGTTCCCTTTTATTCTCGCAATGCAATCGCAAAGACACGAGGTAGCTTTTATAAATCCACGGATAAAGAAATTTATCGGTACATTGCTTGCAAGAGGGTTGGAACCAGACAGACTACGTCTTATCGATTAACAATAATAATACCTTGGGATTACGTTTCCTTGGCCAGTTCTTCCCTGGACCTGTCGAGGTGGATTAATTGGGTCAACGACCGTTTAATACCACCAACTGAAAATCCAGGTTCGTAGAGAGAGAGAGAGAGAGAGAGAGAGAGAGAGAAAGAGCAGCAAGCTCCCCTTTCCGATCCACTCTCCTGGAAAATGAACAGAGAAGCTGTACCATGAGCCGTCACCGCGACATCTGCGCTAATTTCACACCGAGCTGACTGCGTCCAGCTAGGCGGCCACCCTTTCCGGACGGACAGTTATCGTGGTTGTCTGGCCTACTTCGTTCTACACTATTCCATCCTTCATATCCATATTAAGAGTAATTTTTTCCTTGGATCTCATTCTACAGAAAAACAGTTTTTCTAGAAATGATAAACTTCAATTAATTAGAAATTACCTTTTCAATTTTATTAGAAAACGAATTCGAATACGATGGTTTTCAAAGTAACGACGAGATTTTGAACTTTCCCTGTGGAATAGAACTCGAGGAAATCGTTGGGTGAGAGCGTTCGTCATTGAGAGAAACAGCAAACGGTGCTATAACTCAGGAATCGGCTTGTAAGGGAGTCTAGCTGCTTTCAAGGAATCCGAGATTCTCGACATATAATATAGAATCGACAGTCGATGGGTTTCGAAGAGAGAGAGGGAGAGAGAGAGACAGAGTCAGTAGATAGAAGGTGGATCGAGGAAGAAGGGAAGTGAGATGCCGAGAGATGGTGGCTAGGTTGGAGGAGGACGAGGTGGAGGACAGGGTGGAGATGTCGAGGGAGGCTGTAAACGGGAAGCCACCCCCTCGAGGTTCGCTCGTGCCGCGCAGCACAATATCGCGGCAACATAACTCTTCTCCCCTCGTTCATTCCCCGCAGCCCAGCGGAACGGTAGAAACATCAACCCTCATCCTCCTCGTCGGTCTACCCTCTCCTCGTTACTCTCTTCCACCCTCTACGCTGGCCCAGCAACCCCCTCTAACTTCACCCCCGTAGCCTTCACCCAGCTACACCTCCGTCCCGCCCGCTTTGTTTCAATAATACTGTTTATATTGGAACGCGGAGCATTGATCTGTTTGCGCGGCGGCCGCCTCGTGTCCCTCGCGCTAGAAGATGGACATATTGGCTATCGGGGATTTCGCAGTTTCGACGCAGTTTTCCTGACGAGTACAGTCACGTCCCCGATGAGTAGATATCGGTAATGTGGAAGATAGTTGTTACGATGAGATTCGTTCGATAGGTTTTTACTCTTTAAATGAAAGCTCTGGGAATCGTCAAGGTCTTACAAACACTCTCCAAAGAAAATATATATCTTTCCGTGTTTATTAGGATAGAAAGGGTTGTCGGAAAGAGTACTCGATGAGTGAGAGAAAATATAGGAAGGGTTAGAAATTGAATGATAGAGCAAATATTAATAACCTAGGTTCTATGGTATCGTAAATATTTCCTATTTTTCTTATCGATCTAGTTACTCTGAGTCAGAGAGAAATTTACTTGAAATCGGAGCTGAGATCTTTCCGATCTCGCTCTCAGGGTGCCGACCATATTTTCCGACGAAGAATAAATCAGTCTTGGAAGGTAAAGGAGGGGGACGACGTGTCCGCCATTGTGCAAAAAGTCATCTCCTTTTGAAGCAGCGATATCATTTTTCTTGATCGTGTCTCCGCCGGGGTATTTCGTCGTTGGAGGGGCTGCGTCAGAAGGATACCGGAGGGTTCGACCCTCGATGCTGAGTCTCCTATCTTCCTGGCTCCGCCTTGGTTCCAGCTTTGATCAGGCCACAACCCCAAACACCCACTATTATGGACAATCAATCCAAAAAATGGACCCACCGAACCCCACGCATACATCCCACCCTTTTGGTATCGGTAGTGGTTATCGAATTCTCCCTTGCGTCTCGTCAGGATGATCACCTTTTGCGGACGAATCGCTTACCTCCTCTTTTTTTTCTTTCTCTGTGTAAAACGTTCAAGGCTATTTCATATATGCGATTCGAAACAAAAACTGATGAGAATGAGTTTCTACTTTGATCGATTTGGCCAAACGCGTTTCTAAAGATTTCATCGTACCATGTGTTCGATGTTATTAACGAGGATCTTCGTAGTTTTATATACTATATCTATGCACTATAGTATGTAGTGGGATGGAAGAGAAGATAGGCGACGGGGTAGAAAAGACCAGAGAGGAATTGTAACGAGGATGACCGCATTATTCAGGGCGCGTTTGGAACAACATGGCAGTGGAAGGTAGAGGGAGAGAGAAAGAGAGAGAGAGAGAGAGAGAGAGAGAAAGGAAGGAAGAAAGAAAGAAAGAAAGAGTGAGAGAAGAGGAGAGGAAGGATAGAGAGAGAGAAGGGGGAGACAATCTCCTTGCCGCGTCTCTCCTGTGCAGCCAACAATCCGCGTCGATAAATAAAGGATTGGCTGCTCCTCGGTCAATATTGATTTTTAAATTGACCGCCGAGCGAATCCGCGCAGCACCTCTTTCCGGTCCTCTCTCTTTCTCTCTCTCTCTTTCTCTCTCTTTCGTTCTCTCTCTCTCTCTCCTCTCTTTCTCTGTCTGTCTGTCTGTCTGTCTCCCTCTTCCTCTCTCTCTCTCTCTCTCTTCGTAACCATAGCCCCTGTCGCGGCCGAGAGAAGGGTGGCGTAGAATTCATCCTCCCTGCTTGTGTCTGTGTGCGTGGGTCGGCGCCTCTGCGCCCGCGCTCCTCATACATGTGTATTTATGTGTGTGTATATGTATTTCTCTCTCTCTCTCTTTCTCTCTCTCTATCTCTCTCTATTGCTCTCTATGTGCGAGCGTGTGTACACATTCGGATAGAAATTCAGTCCGCCACCGGTTGCCGGTATACACGGAATTTGATTATAAATAAATGCGAGAGGGAGTGAAGCTCAGCCAACCAAGCCAGCCATCTCGTATGGTGCATACGAGGGGTGGAGTGGGGTAGGGGTGGAATAAGCGAGGAGGGCTAGAAGTGGGATTCGGGAGAGAGCCTGTGGGTGGACTAGGCTGTGGGCCTAGCGAGAGGAGGTGGAAGAGGAGGGAGAGGAGAAGGAGGAGGAGGAGGAGGAGGAGGAGGAGAGGTGGTCCACTCCGTTGCATCCATAATGCAGAGACATGGTATGTTTGCGTTCCCCTAAACATCCCCTGTGTGTTCCTGGATACTCGATGCTCGGTTTGTCTGCAGGAATCGGCACAGTGGATACCCTCCACGAAATTCTCGTATCGTTCCTACGTGAGAGCCACTCTTCCCCCCACTTCCACATCTCCCTTGCCTACCATCGCTGGAGATTCGATTACCAAATTGTGGGAGAACTTCTTTGATTTTCGAGTATGTCAGTTTCAACGTAATAGGATGCTCTTTCCACCGAGCTGTGCTTTTTATCATTTTGAAGAGACAACCAACGAGTTGATTTTCGTTATTGTCTTTTGACATTAACTCGAGACTTAAATTTTTCTTTTAATGGTAGAGACATTTTCTTAGACGTGATTTCGCGTAGCCTGAAGGAAAAGCAGAAAGGAAGGATAGATGGAAGGCAAGTAGATTATCGCGAGCATTCACCCAGAGATGGCGCAGGAGGGTGCGCAAGTAGACCGATTAAAGATTCTTTGATGTTCTCTAAAATGTTCCCGCTGAAAGGCTAACGTGTCCCGAGCAATTCCTGCAGGTGAGGATACCGTAGATTCTCTCGCACGCAGACCGGGGTCGTACGCTTCATTTAATTGTGGGTATTCAAACCTTATGGGGAAACTTCTGAGCCCGCTTAATAACTTGGGAGATCCTTATGCGCACCTTAACGTCGGCTTAGGCCCAAGTCAAATTGAAATCAAGATACCACAGTGGATGGATCTGTGTGTCGCGAAACTTTCCCAAGAATTTCATCGTCCCTATGAATTCCTTCGAGACTCGTCATAAATTGAAGAACTTTATCGTTTGCGTCTTACGAATGCATTCATTAATTTCTTAATTCTAAGAAAGGAAAACAACTTCGATGAAAAACATTCGATCGTATACTTTGGTCAATCGCGTTAGTTGAAAGTTGGCACTTCCAGTGAACTCAAGGTTGGCACCTCGTATCTCGAATCGTTGATAACGTGGCATTGTTGCGGAGCTCTCTCTCTCTCTCTCTCTCTTTTCTCTCTCTTTTCTCTCTCTCTTTCTTCTCCGTCTCTCTCTCTCTCTCTCTCTCTCTCTCTCATATATATACTGTCTCGACGTGGCTAGGAAAGGACAAAGGCGGAGGTGAAGGAGGTGCGGATAGTAGAGAAAGAGGAAGAGGAGTATGAGAAAGAGGGTTGGAGAACTAGGAAGAAAGAGGATAGAAAGTTAAAACGAGAGAGAGAGAGAGAGAGAGAGAGAGAGAGAGAGAGACTCGTGTGCGCGTCTCTCTTGGATTGCACGTGTCTGTGTATAAGGGAGAAGGGTCGCGAAGGGG
Organism: Vespula pensylvanica; assembly: GCF_014466175.1. NCBI lineage: Eukaryota > Metazoa > Arthropoda > Insecta > Hymenoptera > Vespidae > Vespula > Vespula pensylvanica. Next base: position 6,073,407 of record NC_057685.1, on the reverse strand, counting down.
GCGAAACAGGAAGAGAAGGAGAATGAGAAGAGGGAAGAGAGGAGGAAGAGAAGGAAGAGGAGGAGGATGAGGAGGAGGAGGAGGAGGAGGAGGAGGAGGAGGGCGAGAATCGCACGAGCACACGCGCACAGAGAAATTCATCCCTGAGAATCGAGGCTGTGTGTCCACTAGTATGGCGGCTGGCCGCTCAATGCACTCTCTCTCTCTCTCTCTCTCTCTCTCTCTCTCTGTCTCTCTTTCTCTTTCTCACTCACTCACTCACTCACTCTCTCTTTCCCTCTCTCTACTCTCCACCACCCCGCTTTAGCTGACCGACGCCGGGCGTCGCGGCGGCCAGCCCCTACACGCCCGTTGCCATAGAAACGCGCTGTCATTAAAGCATCGCCTTATCATAACCGACGCGCGGACTCTCGCTCTTTCTCCCTCGCACTCCGGCCGCCATCTTTACACCCACCCTCGTATACCCTTTCGTCGGTGAGACCAGCCAGCTACAAACCTACCCGTTCTCTCTCTTTCTCTCGTATTCTCTGGCCCTTCCTTCTTCACGTCCCTCTTCCTTCATCCTCTCTCTCTTTCTCTTTCTCTTTCTCTCTCTTTCTCTCTCTCTCTCTCTCTCACTCTCACTCTCTCTTTCTCTCTCTCTTCCTCTTCCTCTTTCTCTTTCTCTTTCTCTTTCTCTCTTAGGTTCGTTCCTCTTCGCGACGTATGTGCGCTGCTTGCGGCTAGCGGTCACGCGCGCGATGACGAATACTCGGTGGGGGGTGGTCCTACGATCTGACCGTCCTTGTCCTCCTCGAATACTTGCGCCTTTCCGGCCACGTCTCGGCCGATGCTATGTCATCGTGCGTCCATCCGGTTACCCTTCCCCTTTTGTTGTTCACGACATAGTCCCTCTATTTCTTTTTTTTTTCTTCCTTTTTTTTCTCTTCCTTTTTTGTTCTTTTTCTTCTTTTTTCTTTTTCGAGCTGGGACGAACCGAGTGCTTAGGGAAGGGAAAAATAAAATATCTTTAAGAGGGTACCTCCCTGTCCTTGCTTTCTCCTCTTCTCTTCTTTTCTCTTTTCTTCTCTTCTTTTCTTTCCTCTTCTCTTCTCTTCTCTTCTCTTCTCTTCTCTCAGTAACGATCAAAGAATTCGCGAAATCGAAAACTTTCTGAAAGAATTCCTCGCGTTTGGGGCTTCCGATGCTTTTTCAAGTTCGCTGACATGGAAGAACGTTTCTTTAGAAATTCTATTAGATTTTTCTCATGTTTCATATATTTCTTTTCGTTTCCTTTTCTTTGTTCTATTTTAGATATAGTTATGTCGAGGAAAATATTAATCGAACGTTTTATCGTTTGATTCCAAATTACGTCTTGATTAAGATAAGAAAGGGTTGATATAAAAGCAAGATACGTATTCAGAGTTACTAACGATACCTTAGCCTTTCTTCGGTATGGCATACTTGCTTGCTTGCTTGCTTGCTTGCTTGCTTGCTTGCTTGCTTGCTTGCTTGCTTGATCGAAGGGACGAAATTACGATTCTGGGTTGCGCAAGTCGAGTGTATTTCTGTGTATCTCATTAATTTTATTCCATATAATACAACGGATCCAAGTCCCCTCGAATTTCGCGGTGCTACTGATTAATGAAACTTAGCTGCCGTTTCAAAAGTCTATCCCTACTACCCCTTCTCACTTTTTCTCTCACTCTCACTTACTCTCTGTCTCACTCTTTCTCTCAGCGGCTACGGTTTGACGAGCAGCCTTTCTCCAAGAGAACGCCGAACGATGCTGCCTACGATCTTTGATTTATCGTTCAAATAACCCGCGAATAATCGATATCCACGCGAGACGGTTTCAAACTTCGCGACAGCATTCGGAATAATTAATAGTCTCACGGAGTCGATTTACGCCGGCGGGCTTTCGATATTTGGTTAAAATGTCGAAGGAATAAGTAGGGGGAGGGTGGGCTGCTGGTGGATCGTGACTGGGTGGGACGAATAGCTTTTGACGTGTGAATAATCATTCGTTCGTTCTGGTCGAAGACTTGCGTTGGCAAACTTTTAAACGTATATTTAAAGAGATAGATATCAAAATAAAATACAAATGAAAATATAAATAGTTATAAGTGTTGAAATGGGCTGATCTCGTGGATTTCTTTTTCTCGAAATTCATTCTATATAAAAATCGAAGACATTGTAGGGAGAACCGATCTTCTTGGAATCGATTAACGGACATACAAATTTTTCATTTCTAATCAAACGTACATATGTATATACCACTACATCGAACACTTAATAACTTTTTTTTTCTTTCATTCGATGAAAAATTTCGTGCAAGTTACTGATTCGATCTTTGTGTTAAATCTGTGTGTTAATCCAACAAAGAGAAAAGGAAAATAAGAAAGGAAAAAAAAAAAAAAACAGGAAGGAAAATACGGCAGAAAGCGTCTTTAGCTTCAAGAACGACGATGAGATTTAGATATTTACAACGTCGGACTTGGTCAACGATAGAAATTCGTTCGAGGACAACGAAATTCAGGAGAATTCTACGCGTATGTGTGCGACGTAACACACGTGTACGTTCCAGAGAGCTTGTACTCGTAAATATATATGTATGTGTATGATTGCGCGTGTATGGATATGTGTTTGTATGCGTAAAGGTACATAGGTGTGTAGTGCTACGCCAGATCGTATTTGTCCACGCGGCGGTCTTATCCTTTGGCTCTTCCACCACTCGCAGACTCGACTATACACCCACCGAGACACCCTTCGACGAGACACTCTCCCTCTTGCTATCCTCCTCTTGTCTCTCTCTCTCTCTCTCTCTCTCTCTCTCTCTCTCTCTCTCTGTCTCTGTCTCTGTCTCTGTCTTTGTCTCTCTCTCTCTCTCTCTATATCTATCTCTATCTTTCTCGACTGGCAGAACCCGCCGAGAGAGTGGGTCGCGACTCGCAGTCCTCTACGGAATAACGAGTCTCATTAATCCAATTAACCAGTAAATAATGGGATAGCATTTTCGTATTTACGAGAGAATACCGGGTCGGCCCTAATGGAGTTTTGAGCCGACTATCAATATATTCTTGCCTGTGAGCCGTGAGAGAACAAAGTACGGGTCACTCTCTCACTTAGTTAGCCGGCTTTCGGAATAGGGGGTAGGACGATGGGACGAAGCACAGGAGTTGGATGAAAGACATCAATTTCTCGACTCTCCTTCCTTCCTTCCTTTCTTCCTTCTTTCTTTCTTTCTTTCTTTCTTTCTTTCTTTCTTTTTTTCTTTCTTTTTTCCTTGCTTTTGGAACAATCAGATTTTCCAAAGTATCTTTTGCGTACGACGCGCGAGAACTTTGCACGAGTTTGTTCGACGAACACGAGAGATAAAAAGGAAGAGAGAAAGAGAGAAGATAGAGTGATAGATAGAGAGATAGAGAATGAGAAAGAGAAAGATAGAGAGAGTGCCGTTGCCGCTAATTGCTTGAAATTCATTGCCGTTCTCGTTGGACCGATCGATAGAATCGACACCAAAGACGATGAGACACGCTTATTGCGTTTTCTTCCCTTGTCGTTATCCAGAACGTAGAAGACATCGTAAAGGAGGATAGCGAATTGAGAAAGAAAGAAAAAAAGGGAGAGGGAGAGGGAGAGATAGAGATAGAAAGATAGAAAGATAGATAGATAGAGATAGAAATAGAGAGAGAGAGAGAGAGAGAGAGAGAGAGAGAGAGAAAGAGAGAGAGAGAGAATTCATTCTAGTGGCGTAATATGTACCTACTACCCGCGCCATCTTTACCTCCCCTTGCCGTCGTTCAGGGACGAGAAGACGATGAATTTTATTTTATAGGTGCTGTAGGGGAACGGCCTCCAGTTTCTTCTTAAGGGTGGAATATGTTTCGTATCATCATAGGGAGGAGAATGGAAAGAGAGTAAAGATAAAGAGAGAGAGAGAGAGAGAGAGAGAGAGAGAGGGAGAGAAGAAAGGGGAAGAAGGGAAGGGATGCCTATCCGCCATCTCTCCTTCCTATCCATAACGCTCCCGTACAGCGGCTGTGCTTCTGCTGGCAGCCATTTTGAATACATTCTCACCCGAGCAGAGTTATCTCCGAAACGTTTCGATTTCCCATTTAAAGGATCTTATATATACACGTGCTTGGGCGAGAGGGGGTGGCTGCCGCGAGACGGGCGAGGTGAGCATCGGGAGTTGTTGGAAAAGCGTAGGATCTTGCTGAGGAAGAGTGGTGGGAGGGGATAGGGAGACAGAGAGAGAGAGAGAGAGAGAGAGAAAGAGAGAGAGAGAGAGAGAGAGAGAGTGAGAGAGGGTGACTGGGCGGAGGAGGGCGTCTGAAAATATTAGCTGGTTGCCTCCGTTTCCACCACCTTCCAACCCTCTTTGCCACTTCTCTGTAAGACGTATATATATATGTATATATATATAGGTATATGTATATGTATATATGTGTGTGTATATGTGTATATATATATATATATATATATATATATCCTTTCTCTAGGAAACTGCATCCTCTACTTCTTGCTCGCATCCACGACCATATTTTCCCGCACGATCGTTGTTGTTTTTATTATACCTCCAACAGCGCTTGCACGTAATTGCGAATCTACGAAAGGAGTCGTCCTTTATGCTTTACGATACGCTCACGTTTATGCGCTTGAATTATCTCTCGTAGTCGTAATAAATGTATGGAACGGAATAAAAGAAGAGAAGAGGATGGATAAAAAGGTATCGAGATTGACGAGAGTTACGATTAGACTGGAACGAATGAGTGTAAAAATAAAAAAAAGAAATGAGAAAAAGAAAGAAAGAAAGAAAGAAAGAGAGGAAGAATAGAAGGAAAAGAAATCAAAATGAAAAGAAGGGATACTGAATGGAAAGGATAGAGAAAAAGAAAGGTAAGAAAAAAAAGAAGGAACGATGGAAAAAAAATGGAAAGACAAAGGAAATAGAAGAAAGCATTAATGTTTTTTCGCGAGGTTCTTTCGTATTCAGATTTCGTCTTGTCCGGGCAATATAAGATAGCGGGGAGGAGGAAAAGGGGTGGGAGGGGAGAGACGCAAAAGATAGCCTTTTTTCTTGGATCTTCTGAACGTGTAAGGAAGAGGGTGTTGATTGGTGGAAAGAGTGGCTTGCTATTGGAGCGCCATCGGCGTATGCTTATTTTAATTGAAACAGCCGAACACCTTCGCCATTTTCTCTCTTTCTCTCTGTCTCGCTCTCTTTTTCTCTCTCTTTTCACGTTCCACGCTTTCATCCCTCGAGTTCACTCGCGCTTGCCTTCCACCCTCCACTTTTCTGGCCCATGCCGGCGCTTGCCGACGCGTTAAAACGACCTACCGCGTTTCGCTCCAGGATATTGTTTCAAACGAATATGCAAATCATGAGCCAGAGCCCCGTGCCGGGAAGTGGTCCGTTGTAATTTCTATTGCCTTTGCTACGTAGCAAGCGACACAAATAGATATCCTTAACGTACTCCGGATCTAAAGGAAAAACGTGCACCGAATCTTCTCTCACCCTTCCTTTTTTCTTCTATATTCTTAAGGCCCTATCATATCTTTGTGAATAATCTAACGATGTAATTTACGTTATCAACATTCTAATATCCATAACGCATTAACTTATATTTTGAATATATTTCAATCTATATATAACTACGGATTATATTATATGCAATTCTAAAATCGTTCCTATATATTTTATAAATATTATATCATATTATATTAATGGCTTTATGTATAATAATGCTGTACGATTTTTATTTTGAAATTTAATCGACTATCCAATTTGACCGACGTGATGGTTCCGAACTCTCACCTACACAAGATCGAAAAAATTCGGTACCTTTTTCGGTGACGCATCGACCTCCCTTTGAAATCAACCCCAACTTCGAAGTCGACACACTTCTCTTCTTTTTTCCATTCGTTCGATTACGAGTGTCGACGTTTATAGATAACGCGTCGGTGTGCGTTTACAGTTACACGGATGTTGACGTCTCAAGAACGATAGGTGAGCTTCCCTTTTAGCTTCATACATCAAACTTGACACTCGTCTAACTATGTCTCGGCAGATTTATCGCATTTATCGTAGTACGCATCTAATATCGCGAAACATTTTCGAAGCTCTTCCTTTCGATCGGCCATTCCTTCTTCCCTATCAAAACCTCTACCGCCCCTTCTTTCATGTCATTGTAGATCGTGTTGGAATGCAAGAAGGTGGAGGGTTATAAGCTCCCTCCCTTCCCATTATTACCCTCGGAAAGCGTATCTTTCTCTCCCTTCGATACGCGAAAAGACACGAATACGAAATTACGATTTTTATCGTTTGTTTATCGCGAGATTATTTCCAATTATTCAAATGGCTTTTAATTTGAAACGTTCAATGAAAAAGAAGGAAAGAAAAGGAAAAGAAAGAAAGACAAAAGTAAAAGAAATATCGTTTCTCGTACCAACGTAAAATTCGAGGTAAAATTTCACTTCGATAATACCGATGATTAATAACGTTAATTATTTTATAACGTCTTGATATCACAGGATATCGTTAATCGTGCATGATTTTTCTTTCTCATCAACTTCCTTTCTCCTTCCTTTCGATCGAATCAAAGAAATCTTACTTGCCGACTAAATTGTTAACGATTCGTTTCCTGCAATCATGTAATTATTCTTCCTTTATCGTGCGATCAAGTGAAACTTGAGGTATTCCATCCAGAGAAACGTTCCGATGAACGATTATAAGAAAGGTTGTCTATCGATAAAGGAAAGACAGGATTGTGTTCACACGCGTTCAACTATGCCTATATAAGTATAAACTATACTTTTTTTTACATATGCACACATATATATATATATGTATACATTATATATAATGTTATAATATAATTATATATAATATATGTATACAATAATTATTATAATTATAATTATAATATACATTATAAAACATAATTTATAGTTCGACATTATAAATGAATAGAACGTGACGATAATATATTATTTGACGATAATATAATACCATGTAATACACAGAAAGTAGATTCGAAGTTCCATAAGAGGGGAGGAGGGAGGGATGTTTCGTGCGAGCGTGACCATTCGTTTCATATTTGCTTTCGTTGGGATACTGCAGTGGTTCAAACGAGCGTTGCAACGTGCGAAACACACATAGAACGTGCTAAGCCGTATTATACTTAGTAAAAAGGGGTTGGAAGGAGATTTCATATGGGAGGGTGGATTCGCGATATGCTTCGTAAATGTATCCATTTATCCAGAAAATAATCCGAAGATAGCATCGCCTCTAAACGAGAAGGAAAGAAGCGTCGTTTTAGGGTCCACGAGTAGTCGTGCCGACGAGATCGAGCGTGGAAGTGGGGGAATCGGGAGGAGAAGTTGAGCTCGAGTCGAGGAGATTAAAGATTATTTACGAGATGACGATAAAGTTTTTATCCGTCGATCGAGTCTCGAGAAAGGGGTTGACCATCTTTACTTCCACTCTTTAGACGATAACCCAAGCGAGAAATACTTCAACGTCACTGCGAATTCATTTATTTGTTCAGCTAGCTGGTGACTTTGACAGGAACATCGACTCATTCTCGATCGAAACGTTACTAATGCGATACTTATATTTATGCAGACGTATAGACGTTCCAACGATTTCTATATTAATGATGTTATTTTTTATTATATATAAAAAAAAGAAACGGCAGAAAAAAAAAAGAGAGAAAAGAGAGAAAGAATAGAGAAGAACAAAATTTCGTTCGAAAATGATATATCACAAGAAGAGATTTAGTTAAAAGTATTAAAAGGGTTTAGTAGATGAGAAAGCAAAAGGGAAGACAGGAAGGTGGGGGCAAACGCGTAGTGGGGTGGTCGAAGCTTCGAGAGAGAGAGAGAGAGAGAGACAGAGGGTAGGGGTATGTTGTTATTTACGGTATTTAGATAACCGGCTTACGTAGAACCCTCACACTCCCCATTGGTCGTGATCCCGTACTCGAGATACTGCTGGCAGCGTCACCACCAACGTAGCACCGACACCTGCGTAGTCGTGTTAAGAGACGCACGTGCATACGACTTTTAGATTATTATAACGAGCGTCACGTTGCATTACCATACGTATCTGCCGACTTGGGAAGCCCTTAACGTTCGAATGGCAATGTCGTTAACACGAAGACCTTTATCTTATCGAAAGATTTCTTTTATTTATAGACGAATATTTATACACATATGTGTGCGTATAATGTATATGTGTGTATTTATATATTTATATATATATATATATGTATTTATATATATATATATATATATAAGTATAAATTCGTTAAAATTTTTGTTGCTTACATCGAGATATAAAGAAGAAAAAAAAAAGAAAAATAAGAGAAAGAAGAAGATACCCTGGTGTCTTCGTACATAATATTTATTTATTTTCTCAAATAAATTTGTCCTTCTGGTATATATATTATGTATATATGTATATTACGTTCTCTTATCTAGATCGTACTAAATTATTTTGATCCGCTGGATCTCAGAGCGGCACGAACGATTTTTTGTAGTTATTACCGACTCGATATCAACAAATCAGATCTCTTGTTATGTTGGACTTAGTTCATTCCCACGATGTCAGTACTACAGGACGCGGTTATCTGAATCGTGGAGCACGCGATGCTTTCGTGGCTCTTCGATCCTTAATGCGGAGATTCGTCTTTCTCTTTGGAATCGATGTGGTTTAACTTATTTTACGGTTGAGAAAGATAGAGAATGAGAAAAAGAAAAAGAGAAAGAGAGAGAAAGAGAGAGAGAGAGAGAGAGAGAGAGAGAGAAAAGGACGATTATGTCTAAGCAGGAAACCCACGTGAAAGTTGTTGGATTTTGGCAAATTACACGTAACGCGTGATATTATCTAATCGAGTCCACAAGGAGGGAGATTCGTTCTTCCGGTTACACGCTTGGTTGCTTCGATCTAACAGGAAGATCCGAAGTTGGATCACCTTCGCTTCTTGAAATAATCGAGCCGGATATGTGTATCTCAAGGCGGACGTTTTACTCGAGGAAGAAAAAATGCAATCGTGCCTTATCTGATCAAACTCATCTTCTCTAGGAAGCTTCACGAAAATCGAATCGAATCTAACTAGAAATTAACGTGGATGAAGGGAGTTTGAAGGAGGAGGAGGAGGAGGAGGAGGAGGAGGAGGGCCTTGGGTGGAGGATTCGTGGGTGGGATGGGATGGCAGATCCTTTTTTCTTTTTTTTTCTCTTCTTCTTTGTCGGAGAGAAAGGAAACGAAAAAAAAGGAGAAAGAGAAACAAAAAGGAAAGAAAAGAAAAGGTATACCGCGAGGGGAAATAGGTAGGTAATTAGTTAATTAAACAAATAAATTCGAGGCTAAGCGTCGAAACGTTTCCAATACTTTTGCTCGGCAACGAGTAGTAAGGAACTTTATCGAAAACTTTTCATTCGAATGAAAAGCATCGCGCGATCGTTTGTAGCAAGAGAGAACCACCTCCTCCTCCTCCCCCTCCTCTTTCCCGTCCTCCTTTTTCTCCTTCACCCCGGCGTTCGAACTCGTCCAAGTCCAAGTAATTACAATCATCGAGGGGGCAAGCGAGAGCGATCGGTTCGCGAACGACCCAGCTGTGTAGTATTAGTATTAGTTAATGTACGTGTGTATGTGTGAGTGTGTGTGTATGTATATGTATGTGTCTGTGTTGTATCCTTCGATCTCCCGTCGTAAGTATCGAGATGCACGAGATGTGTAGCGTTACTATGGTACGTCTAGAAAGAAGGATGCGAAGAAAGGGAAAGAGATAGAGAAAAAGAGAGAGACAGAGACAGAGAGAGAGAGAGAGAGAGAGAGAGAGAGAGAGAAAGAGAAAGAGAATCGAATCGTTGGGCAGCAGAATAAGAGAAGGGAATCAGCGCGTGCACAGAGCGAGGCTTAATGGTTGAGCATCGAGTTGGCGTGTGTTTCGTGGCACGCAAAGCCTCTTGCTAGAGCTCCTTCTTAAGAAGAAGAAGAAGACGAAGACAAAGATGAAGAAGAAGAAGAAGAAAGAGAAGAAGGAGAAGAAGAAGAAGAAGAAGAAGAAGAGGAAGAGGAAGAAGAAGAGAGGCCCCGTAGGCAAGCAAGCAAGCAGGCAAGCAGGCAGGCAGGCAGGCAGGCAGGCAGGAATCGTCCGTCGGTTGGCTGATTGACAAGCAGAAAGATTTACCGCGATTATTATGATCGTCCGTGTTCCTCACCGCGTATCGTTTTGTTTCGCGAACTCAAATTGCCCGGCGGGTCGCCGGTTAGGTCAGCGTTAATTATAGTCTTATATACTTCGAACCGTTTGGATGGACGGACGGATGGATATCTATCCGTTTATCGGATCACCGAGTCGTTCCGCCAACTACCACCAACACCAACCAACACTGATCACCATCACTGCTATCGAAATCGGCTTGGTATCGTTTCTCCTCGCTTCTGCTTTACTATCGTGGACCCGAATGGATGCGACGGGATGGATAAAAAAAGAGAGAGAGAGAGAGAGAGAGAGAGAGAGAGAGAGACAAGGATGTATATATGTGTATGTGAATACGTGTGTTCTACGTACGAACAAAGAACGTATATACTCTCTCTTTCTCTCTCTCTCTCTCTCTCTCTCTGTAATGTAGGTATTGGTACGTACTCATTCTATCTCTCTTACTCTCATTAAAACGTAAGTATTCGTCTCAGTACCTGTCCTCTATCAGCATTATCCCTCGTCAAGAGGAGATACCGTTCTCGTTGCCTGGCTACGTTACCCGTTCAGGATCAAAGATCGTGACGTTGGTAGTGAACGTTGGTGCGTTGGAGATTTCTTCGAGCTGTCCGTTTGTTCTTGTTTGCCGTTCGTCGTTCGGAAGGCGGGATCGAGGTATTCGATGGTGATCGATGAAAACTCTTGAGAAACGAGTATTATCTGGTCTAGCGAGGAATAATCGCGTATTCGAGTACGATCTAGTTGAATGCTGTATTTGCAGATTTATGTATATGTATTCGTAGATTTATACTTTTTTTTGTTTTGTTTTATATTATCATTTGTAATCATTAATTTCATTCAAGGTTGGATTATTTTCTACCAGTACAGATAGATGAAAATATATTTTTGATGATTTTTATATCTTTGCAAAGTATTCAGTGAAGAAATAGTGACGGCAGTATTAGATTTTTACATAACTTCTGTCAAATTACCTGAGAATTTTGTTAGAAAATAACAAAGATATGCTTTGTTGTTTATATATAATAACTAGAGACAAGGAGACAACAATTTCGTCTTGTTTTTCGATCTTTATCTTTCTTTTGGTATAGTCGTTAGAGACATAAGGTGAGTGGAATTCATCGATCCAGTGGGCAGACCGTGTCAAAATCATTTGGCTCGGCGCACAGTCACGGTCATTATCTGGACAACTCGTAGAACCGAGGAAATTCAAAGTTCTCTGGCTGGATGGCTGGTTCGCTCGCTGGCTGTCTGGCTGGCTAGCTGGCTGGCTAGCTAGCTCGAGCGAATCGTTCGAGCAAAAGGGCGAAAGCTCGCACATGTCGATCACGATTCTTCGGGTAAATTGGTGATTCGTCGAAATGGCTTGTGGGTGAAATCACAATTATTGGATCGTGCCACGACCCGGAGTCATATATCGCCGACAATAGCCTCGAGTGGGATACAATGTCTACGAGCTTTATTGTCCCCTTGAAAGCGCGTCGGTCAGTTTGGTCCATCTGCTGACCAAGCGACACTCGTCCATGCTATGAGTTCGCCATCGTCATCCTTCGCTGCAACGTCCTTTCTCGCTAAGAATTTCCGATATGATAGCTCCCCAAAGTTACATTCGCTGAATTTACAAAATGTCTACGTTCAAATGCATTGGATTTCCTTTTGACTCGTCAAAACGACTGATGTTAGATATCCTGCGTTCGAGGATTATTAAATTCCTTAATTACAAAAGGTTTTGACAAAATCGAACCAAATATAAAATTATTATCTTCAAGTATTTGTCTAATTGATTTGAAGTTAATAGCAAATATGGATTCGTTACATTCGAAACTTTAACGATCGATGGGGGAATTTACAAAAATAATATCTTCGAAGATTGTAAGTATAGATACTTAGAACGGATGATACTCTTTGGTGTTCTTTAACTAATAACGATCGAATGACGAGGGTCGAAAAGGCTTTCGATTTGCGTAAGAGAAATCGGGTTGAACCATAGCGCGAAGTCAATCGGTCTCGAGGGAGGATCATTAAATTCGAAATGTAAATTGCGAACTACCGTTGGAATACGTTTGGTTAGGGTGTTGAACGTAGGTACGAGTGGGCGCTAATATGCGCCAGATCCATTAATCATAACCCCAGGGATTTTATGTACGAATCTGAACGTTTGTGAGTTCGTCTTTTGCCCGTGTTCTTTCGATTCTTTGTGAGAATGTATGTATGTATATATGTATGTATGTATATATATATCTACGTGTATGTCCGTATATATAAGAGTGGTACGAAACTGAAACAGGTTAACGTTAGACACTCCCAGTTGCTCGTTCAGAGGGTTGCACTCGGCATTGTTCGTGGCGCCGAGCTACCCTAAATATTAACAACGAGCGAACAGGGGTCAGTACAACCCTCGAAAAGTTTCTTCGTTCTCTTTTTCCCTTTATCGAACGAATTCGTGGGAGGTAAGGGAATCTTCAGTTACGATTTTTCGACCGAAGATTCCAAACTATTCGGCATCTGTTCGAACGACAATGACGTTTTCTAAATGTTGGGTGACGATGTTTATCAATTTTACAAAACGTAATCATTCGTATAGGATTATTAGAAAAATCGATATGTTCAATGTACATATGTACAATGTTGTAATTTACAAACAGATTAATATAATTCTCCTATGTCTTATTAACTGTATATAAAGATTTGTATTGATGTGAGTTTGTGTGGCCCGTTCAAAGAGCCGAGAACAAATCGAAATGGAAAACTTTTCGCTCGCCCCTGTAAACATTTTTACGTGGAGCTTCGCACACAGTCGACGTATTTACGCGGGGCCGCGTCATTTAACAAAAATCAGCAATCACCGCGATATTTGCGCGAACGGGAAATATTTGGCCAGGCAAAATCGTGACATTGCATTGAATGTCTGTTACTTATAGACCGAGTGAGAGAGATAGACAGATCCACGTACATACATATGCATAAACATATATACATATATACATATGTATATAGTTTTGAAATGATCGACTCGGAACAACTTAAAAGTATATAATTAAGATGTAGAAAAAGTAATAAAAAAAAATATATATATTATACAGTCTTATAAAACTAATAAAACTATTATACACACGATAAGTAAGGATTATAGAGAATCGATGCAAATAATGTCTGGTGTAACTTCTCGAGAAAGAAATATAAGAAAGATAGAGATCGTTGTCACATTGGAATCGTCGACACTCGAAAGGAAGTTAGAAGTATGAGAAGGTATCGTCCTTAAATAGGAATAGGAGGTTGTAAAGGCAATATGTAGCGTTCACGTGGCACGCGATTGCGTTCACAATGCGTTCCCATATACGGTGGCATACATGTGTTCTGGCCAGTGGTTCTTCTACTTCTGGTCCAGACTACCTTTTCCGGTGGTCGCCTCGCTGCATTCCTTATTCGATGCGCCTCTGTCCACCACGTGTACGGTACTCACCTGTCGGCCAGCCAAGAGAAATGTTCGACGAGACAGCGATAAAGTATCACCTATACGACTATACCTTGTTTTAAGGAACAACAGCTGTCGCCGATGTGGATAGGAGGAGTTTGAACGCATTAACGGTTTTAAATTCTGATCGCGATTCGCGAGCAGAGCTAAGAAGGTGACTCCTCTTGCTAATAAACTCTCTTTTCTTTCCTTTATTTTTCCTTCTTTATTTTTTTTTTCCATTTTATTTATTTACTTATTTCTTTCCTTATTCTTTTTTCTCTCCCTCTCGATTATTATCGTAGCTCTCTTGTTCGTGTTCGCTTACGTATGTATGCTACACGATCGTCCTCTTTCTCCTTCTCCTCGTCCAAGATCGGTTGGCGTTACGGTTAGGTTGGTAAATACGACGAGTACTTATTAAATTTTCTTTCGAACCCTTAAACGTCGAACCCAGCGGGGAAACGACTTATCGGAAATCATTTAAATGCGAATTTCATCGAGCGTTCGCATCGAGGTAACGCCGAATACGGTATGAGTATAAATTTATACTTATTTGTATTTACCTGCCGTCTTTTCAAACTTTTAACGGTATTAAGTGTCGAAATATGGAGATCGTAATTTCTTCGTAGCTATTACGTTAAACTTTTTCTTTGTTTCCTTAACGTTTCTCTTGGTAAAATCTCTTTCGAAAGAACGAAAAGAGAACCTCGGTCTCTAAGTTAGAACATATACGTAAGCCGCGTGAGTCTACTCTCTCTCTAACGGCGGACAACTCAATTCGATATATCTATCGATATATACACAATGGTACGGTATGCGTCGCGCTCCAAGAATAAGGATAGTACGGATCTGTAATGCCAAGGGAGAGATACTTATTTACTACCGTCTGGGAATATGCGATATTTGCATTATAATGCTGCCACGATTCAGCACAATGGCGCGCGACACCGGTGCTCGCTTTCGTTTCTATCTACCAACACCAACACCATTACAAACATCTTCACGTTGCCAACGAATTACGTGAATATTTCGTTTCCTGCTAGGTAGGCCAAACGGAGGAACGCTAAATGCAAATAAGATGGCTTTTCGCGTTGTTAATATTAATGAATGAATTTTCTCTGCTCGCAATCTTTTTAGAACCTCGTGCATTTCGTTACGCATGTCTTTCAGAGGGATTTTCTTTTCTCAAAAAAAAATGAGCAAAAAAAGAAAAATCAAAAAAAAAAAAAAAGAAAAAGCACGAGCAAAAAGAAAAAAGAACATGCTCGAAAGGCAAGAGATAGGATCGTTGATGCGATCAAACAAAAAATAAAACAAAGATAAAAATGAAAATGTCGAGCTAAATCGATCAAAGTATTAATTCTTAAATCCTTTTCGTTATTTCACAAAATCTTTCACGCTTAACAGAAATATTCCAATCTGATTGCTTTAATCATCCCTATATATACACATACATATTATATATATATATGTGTGTGTGTGTGTGTGTGTGTATGTATGTAAAGAGAAAAGAAACTCTTGGCGATATCGTCGACAGCTTGTAGCAGCTGTCGAAGCGATGAAATAATCGTAATAGAATTGTCAAAACGAACTCGCGCGTTATTTTATGAGGGTGAATCTAGGCGAGAAAGCGCGATGGTATATAAGGGTGGACTTCTTTACCGGGAGACACAACGGATCCGTGGAGAATCGTTTCCCTGGGGAATTACCGGGTATTATATTGAACTGGAAGGACGACGAGATAGGGGTCTGGTGCAAATGGAGTACCCTGGTAGAATATGCTAGTGTCAGGAGGACGCTTACTAATACCACGGATTATACAGATATCTCTACGGTATATCTTATTCGTGCGATCGCTACTGCATTCTACGTATGTGTACGTATATATATATATATATATATATATATATATATGTATGTATGTATGTATGTATGTATGTATACGTATGCATGTATCTACGTACCTACGTACGTACGTACCTAACCGGAGCTGCATCTTTCGATAGAAATTAGCATACAACGATAAAAGTTCTCCAGGTCGCAGCTACCAGTGTCCTATGTGTATATGTATATATATATGTGTGTGTATGTGTACAATGTATACGTATATACGTACGTATATAAGCGTATTTCTTATAGTATGAACGAAAGGTAAAGGCAAGCTTTCTTTCAGGGGGGGGGGGAAGGGACAAGAGGAGGAACGGTGAGAGACATAGAAGAAAAGAAAAGAAAAAAAATTAGAAAGAAAGAAAGAAAGCGGCGGGAAAAAATGGCGGATAGAGGCTTGATCACTTTTCACTCTGGAGACTAGAGTATTCCCAAAATGTAGAAAATGAAGAAAATCGAAAGGTCGAACATTGTCTCTAATCAAGTTGGTGATCGGCGTTGGGACACGCCGTTTTCTCGATTCGATTGAACGGTCCGGCCGATTCGGCTGAACGTCATATATCCGTTCTGATAGAAGGTAGAGAAGAGGGAAGAGAGGAGGACGAGGAGGAGGAGGAGGTGGAGGAGGAGGAGCTGGCTTGTAGGTGGTAGATGGGGTTACAGGGTTGCCAGATCGCGTAATGAAATATGCGTGACGAGAGGTCCCACGAGTCCTCGACTCACACCACCATTACTCAGTTCAGTTGAGTTCGGTGCGGTTCGGTCCTGCTCAGGAAGGGTGGCAGCACGTTATATTATTCAATTATGTCATTCCAGTTATACGCACCAGCTACGAGAGCGGTAGAGCGAGAGGGTTCTACGGCGCAGACGCGTTTAACACGCACGGAGATGAGAGAGAAAGAGAAAGATAGAGAGAAATAGAGAGATAGATAGATAGAGGGAGAGAGAGAGAGAGAGAGAGAGAGAGAGAGAGAGAGAGGGAAAGAGGACGGGTGGGAGGTAGAGAAAATGACGCGATTAGCGACGTAGATCGAAATAATCTCTGGAGTATATCTCTCGAAAAATCGATATCAAGCGAGCCGAGAAATCGTTATAATCTTCCCTCGGGAATCTCGCGATCCCATCGAGTCTTCCACTTTTTCTTCTATTCTTTCGAACGATATTTTATCGAACGATTTACATGCATTAAATCGAATATAGGATCCGCGCCATTTTTAAAGGGACAAATCGTCCCGAAATTTCTATTGCCGCGAACGGATGTTTCGTTATTTCGTTTTCTTTTCCTTTTCTTTCTTTTTTTTTTTTTTTTTAATTCTGTATTAATATCGAAAAAACTTTTGCACTGTAACGAAATGTAAGATTTTTGACAAATATAAATGGGAGAGTGTAACGTAGTTAAACGAGTATCACCCTTGTGCTTTGGCAACGTCGCAACCCGATACAGGCACAAAGAGAGAGAGAGAGAGAGGGAGAGAAAGAGAGAGAGAGAGAGGGAGAGAAAGAGAGAGAGAGAGAGGGTAGCTCGCAGTTTCCAGAGGGGAGCCATTATGAAATTGTAGTTACTCGATTAATTTCAACCCCCACGGGCGAATTATCATAAGATAATAGGCACGGACTAATTCGTTCTCGCGCGGCCCGAGTTAGCGGTTCAATGAAATGTTTTATTGCCAATTAAAGAGGTGCTCTTTACTTTCCTACTCGAAAAGGCATTGTATTAATTATTCAAAAGAGGGCCGAAATTACCAAGACGAATTTGAATTATATTCTCTATAGTCTTTCGTAATAGGTATTAAAAAAAATGTCAATAAATCTTCATCGATCACGAGACGGATAAATCTAATTTTCTATCGGATATATATTACAATTAAAATCAGATAAAGAAAGCCGAAAGAGAAAGACGTTTCTTTTTTTATCGAATAAAAATAAATAAAAATCGTAGACGCATTTTTGTTTCTATTAATCTTAGCATTGACAAAGAGGATAAGATGTCGTATTAAATAATATAAAGGTCTAATTCGTAAAAGGTTTCGAAGGGTTTCGTCAAAAAGAAACTCGTTCAAACGTTCCAGGATAATATCGAATTCTGAAATATCGAGGAAGGTATAGGAACGATAGTTTCACGGTCAAATCGTTCGAGGACGACGACGACGACGACGACGACGACGACGACGACGACGACGAAGGACAGAGGTGTGATCAAGCCGAAAAAAGACGGTGAAACGACGAACGTGTGACGACGATGGCGACAGAGGCGAAGGATAATAAATCAGCGTGGCTGAGTTTTCCCGTGCCGATGACAAACACAATAAGTCCCAATTTCGGTCATTTATATACGGTACGCCCGGGATAATATGACGGCGGATCCTTTGTGCACACACGAGGGGGTGCCACAACGACGCCGGGAGTTCTACGGACGCACACGAGTGACGTCACTTACAAGGACATAAATCAAAGCGAAGGACGAAGCACGCCGACACCACCACCGCCATGCCGTCCCGGATGCGGCACCGATTCCCTAGGGAACGACCCTTGCCTTCGGAATATTCTCCTTTGACTTTCGAAGGACTCTTTTGGAATCTTTACTAAAATTCTCTTTTACTTTTATGATCTACATCCGATTTTTCATCGGGCAGATGTGAAATATATTATATAGATACGTTCTTTTCTTTTTCTTTTTTGTATATCCGTAGGTATATATCTATTTCTTTTTTCTTTTGATTTTTCGATCGTAATATATGTAGAATGTAAGAAACGATCGTTTTTCATAAAATATAAATTTTCATCAAATTCCGATGATAAGAGAAATAAATATCGTTAATAACGTCACCAGTAAACGAGGAGATGATTAACAGAATATGTATTCGAGTATTTATGCAATTAATTGTTTCAATCTTTTAAAAGTTTCATCTGTTAAAAATTTGTATTCTCCGAAGAAACTCGAGTAATACAAAATCGAGTTTTTGATCGAACTAACGTAAGCTTTGTACGTTCGCCGAACACTCGTCGTACTAGAAAGCGGAGATCGCAATAGAAAGATTTCGGTCCATACACGAGTTGGTCGTTCGCGCGAGTCTATCGAAGTGAATCACGTCTGTCTCTGTGTCTCTGTCTCTCTTTCTCTCTTTCTTTCTTTCTCTATAGATCAGATCTAGTCACGCGTGCAACGGAACTCGCACGGCAGCAACGAGCAAGGCACATTGCTCTCTTCCCCAACTAATAGTGCCTTTCGGTCGCGTGCGTATCCGTTTAAAAGAGGGAGACAACGTTATGATAGAACGTTTCTAAGACCGTTTCCGGTTTCCGGGATATGTCAATTTTCGGAAATCAGTCGTTCACTGATTCTCTTTTCGAACGCATTCTAACACAACAACAACATGGCCATATCATGTCACGTTACATACATACATATATATATATATATATATATATATATATATATAAACAAAAATTTATCAATGATCGATAAATCGTTATGATATCCGTAAGATACGTTCGAGAAGTATTAGAAAAACGAAATTTGCAAAAAAATATCAAACGAAATCTTGCTTTACTATCGAAGCTAATGTAACGGATAGGTAAAGTTTCTTTTAATGATATTTGAAGGATGGATCATTTGACAAAAAAAAAACAAAATAAAAGAATAAATAAGTAGAAGAAAAACGTAATGGATACCTAATGTTATAGGGATACATCATTCAGAAAGGAGAAACGCCATTATTTAATACTTTCAACGTAAACAACGTATTGTATGCACGCTTATCGGTCACTAAGATCATCGATAAGGTTTGGATTAGCCGTTAAGTGAATCGTCAAATCGTTTCTACCTTCCCCAGGCTTGATGCATGGACACATGTATCGCATGCTGTGCAAACAGACCACGGGTGCACTATATCCCTCCCTTCTTCATTCCCCTCCTCTGTCTCTCCTTTACTCTCTTTTCACCATAAGTCCTATCTTCTTTTTCTCCCAGGGGGTTCTCCTTCACTCTTTTGCTCGTTCACACGTACATAGATGAGCTCTCGTATTCTGTCTGTCTGTCTGTCTCTCTCTCTCTCTCTCTCTCTCTCTCTCTCTCTCTCTCTCTCTTTCTGTCTTTCATTTTGTTCTCTCTTTTTTTTTCTCCTCGTCACTTAGCTCCGTTCGATTCCTCGGCTACTCTTCTTTTTTCTCTCCCCGAGAGTCGTATCGGGCTGCCGTCTGTTTATCCAGCTGCCGTATTTAAATGTCTCTCGGCTCCTCTAACGCACCGTAAAATTATATGCAAAAATCCCTATAAAATATGTAAGTCCCCTTTAATGCACCGAGAAATTGTCGCGTTAGGTCGACTCGCCTATGGGATTATTATGTCGTCTTCGCGTGGCCCAATGGGATGAATGCTCGAAGATGTGAAAGAATGGGGGGCTCCGATGAATATTCCTATTGGGGGAGTTTCCTCGTCGCGAAACAAAAAAAAAAAGAGAGAGAGAGAAAGAGAAAGAGAGAGAGAAAAAAAAGGATGCAACCCAATCGGATGTTACGCTCGACATTTAATGCAAGAACGAAAGTCATTCGTGATTCATAGGCGAATGTGATAATTAATGATTCCTGTTTTTCTTTTTTTTTTCTTTCTTCCTTTCCTTTTTCTCTTTTTTAGAAACGAAATATAATCACGCTGCGAACTTTTTCGTGAAAGAAGATTTCAATGATATAAAATTTAGTCAAGAACGTTATATATCTATATTCTTTCTGTTGGATTAATTAAGCGTTAATCAAGAAATTGTTGGATCGAGTTTAATTTTATTTTTAAAGAAAAAGAAAAAAAAGGAACTGTGTTGTTCGCGAAAGATTACTTCTTTTTTCTTTATAAAGTCGTATCTATAATATATAAATACCAATCAGTTTCTTTTTTCTATAAGAAAATTACTGAAGAAACATATATATATATATATATATATATATATATATATTAAAAAAAAAAATTAGGTTACTCTCGATAATCTCAGAGAAGGCAAGAGCGTTCCCAATAACAAACCAGTTTGTTCGTTCATTCGTTCGTTCGTTCGTTCGTTCATTCGTTGCGGAAGAAGAAAAAAAGAATGAAAGAAATAAAGAAAGAAAGAAAGAAAGAAAGAAAGAAAGAAAGAAAGAAAGAAAGAAAGAAAGAAAGAAAGAACAGGAGCGAGTCCTTCGTGGAAAGGAGAGGAACGACGTTTTTTCGTTGAGCGATTCGTCATAGTTTGTTATACGTGGAACTTACACGCGGAGAAGAGTCCGTATCAAGATGTGTGGTCCGGTAATTAACGGCTGGACCGTACCGCATTCAGAAGCATATAATATATCACGTCCGGCCCATCACCGCCGATACTACCGACGCGGAATTTGAAAAACCACTATCGCCGCTCTGGCGAATTAAGGAAGACAGATTGGCCGATAGAATGTTGCCGAGCTTTTTATCGTCGTCCGTCACATGTGCGAACTATCGCGATGAGATTTCTTTCGATGACGTATGTATCTATGTATGTAAGTTCTGTATTGAGTTCGAAAGGGAAAAAAGAAAAAATAATTAACAACTACGATCAAAAAGTTGTACGATCTTCGTGAGTCTTCTTTTTCTTTTTTTATATAGATAACGTAGATAATATGCGAATAAAAAATGATAATAACGACAATAATAATAATAATAATAATAATAATAATAATAATAATAATAATAATAATAATAATAATGTGAAGTATAGATCGTACAGTTCGAGCGAAAAGATCAAGATTGTCGTAGATCGTCGCAGTTGGTGGTAACTTGGAGACTGAGAATGTATATGAGTGAGTGAGAGAGAGAGAAAGAGAAGGAGAGGAAGAGAGAGAGAGAAAGGTCGGGATGCATAGCAATTTGTAGGTATCAGCTAGCAGGTTGTCAGGTGTCAATGGGGGGCCCGATGTCAGCAGGGGTTCCGTTGGGTAACGCCGCTAATACCAGGAGCGCTTATTCCGATGGCCCCCCGCGATTCCACGCCACGTTCCTTTCCTCTTTCTCCTCTCATTTTGTATCGTTTTATCTTCATTTCTGTCACCGTCTTTCCTTCTTCCCCTCTTTCTCTTCTTCTTTCGTAAAATATCGTACGAGTATTCGAAGCGGCTTCGTTAAAATTTAGAAACTTGTCCGTTACCGGTAATAAATTTCTACGATATTTTACACGAAATCATTATGATATGATTTATGTATGTATTTTACTGTACCCATCGAAAAGAATTTTTGATGAGAAGTTTTACAGAATATACGATAGAATCGATGAAGATGAGAGAATAGTTCATTTCGATCAATAGATCTATCGAAAATTTATAAACTGTAATAATAATAATAATGGAATTATTAACGTAAGAGTCATTACGAATTGTAGATCAAATGAAAAATCTATAGTATCCTTTGAAATGTATCGTTAAATAATACACCAAGTAGGATTGATATAATATTGGGTGCATAAATTAATGTAATTAATAAATTAATATAATATATGCACCCAATCGGATGACAGAGATTTTTTTCTTTTTCTGTTCTTTCATAATCATCGAATCATAACAACAAAAAGCAGAATGGAGAGATAGAGAAAGAGAGAAAGACAGAGAGACAGAGAGACAGTAAAAGAGTGAGGGAGAAAAGAGAAAAGAGGAAAAGAAACGAGTTTGCTCGTCTATGGGATTAAATTAATCCATGTGGTGGACGTTGGCATTGTACACTTTTGCCACGTTCATTGTATTAACAGTGTAAGAACGATGCCGTACGATATGCTTATTACCGAAGCACACCGGATGGAGATCAATATTCATAAGTTAGCTGCGTTCGGTACGACACACCGAGCTCGCCGACTGTGGCGACCGGGCATTATTATTTTAATCAGTCCGTATAATGTCTAACTGCAAATTACATAGTGGATTCGCTTAACGACCGGAAGAAGCTACGCCGTCGCGGCCATCCCAGCCGGATGAGGAGTTACTCTACGAAACCGGAAAAAAGATATGCACGCTTCGCGACGTAATTCGACGCATTTTAAATGGCCGACTCGCGTTTCGTTCGATATCAAATTGTCGTAGGACTTTGGAGGTCACCGTATTACGATAAGCCGAATACCTAAGAATTCGTTCGTTTTTTCTCTCTCTCTCTCTTTTTTTTATTTCTCTCCTTTATTTCTCCTTCAATCCATCGAAAATTTTATCTCGTGTCAGATTTCTTTCGTTCTTTATCACACAAGCAAATTATTTTTCGCGATTTCGTCGAATTTTTTGGGCATATAACCCGCTAAGTACGTAAGTAAACGTGTATGGTTTTTTTTTTTTTTTTTTTTTAATTTATTTACTTATTTTTTTCTTTTTTTTTTTTTTATCGGACGACCATCTTCCCAGAATCACCCTTATCGATGTCGCGTTAAAAGAAATAAGAATATAAGTATATTTATTCATGCTTCACCGTTATTTTTTTCTTTATAGTTGAAACCTTAATGACCGGATATATATGTGCATAATATGCATATATATATGCATATATTCATGTCATTTGAAATCCATTGACCTTTCATATTTATCCAGGCTTCTTTAAAATCAACTTCCATATTTAAAAATATCCAAGGTTTCGTTTTCGCTCATAAGGTTCACTTTTAACCTTAGCATCGTAATTCTTCATACATTGGAAGAAAGAAAGGAAGAAAAAAGAGAGAAACAGAGAGAAAGAAATAGAGAGAAAGAGAAAGAAATAGAGAGAAAGAGAAAGAAAGGGAGAGAGAGAAAGACAGAGAGAGAGAGAGAGAGAGAGAGGAGAGAGAGAAACTGCTAAATGCGCCTCGAAATCCATTTCCCCGGGGAAAAAAAGAAAGATAGAAAAAAGAAAATGAAGATACAAAAGAGAAAGAGGAAAAGAAACGAAGTCGATCTCGTATTCGACGCGTGTACAGGGATCGTAGCTAACGATTTTCACGGTAATGATCGGAACATCTGCAATAAGGCGACATCATTTTTCACGATTTAATCCAGCTCGATCTGTTTCGAATCTCGCTCGCTTCTCAATCCTCCTCTCCTTCCTCCCACCCTTTCCGTTTCAGTCAGCCCTTATCGCGTTGAAAGTAGGTAAGAGAAAGAAAGAGAAAGAAAGAGAGAGAGAGAGAGAGAGAAAGAGAGAGAGAGAGAGAGAGAGAGAGAGAGAAACGACTTTTAATTACCGACATATCACCGTCCGAGAAAAGAAGAAAGAAAAAAAAAAGGATAAAGAGAAAGAAAAAGAAAAAGATTGAGGGTGGAACATCGAGGAGTTCGTTATTGATTGCTACCTTGTTTATTGTATATTTTAGATTTAATTCGAAGAGCTGGGAGAGCACCGGGTCAGAAGGCACGTTAAGAAAAGAGGGAGAGAAAGAGAGAGAGAAAGAAAAAGTGAACGAAAGAGAGAAAGAGAGAGAGAGAGAGAGAGAGAGAGAAAGGTAGCGAGGCTGCAATAGCTGTCAAACGGTTTCTCGTTTTTAAATCCCTCTTGTAAAGTAAAATGAGACAAGGCTCTCTCTCTCTCTTTCTCTCTCTCTCTCTCTCTCTCTCTCTCTCTCTTACTCTTTTACTCTCTCTTTTCTGCTCTCATCGTCGTTTCTTCCTCACTCCTCGCGCTCTTTCGTAGATCGTAGAGCCAATCCTCTGCTCTCGGAGGGTCACAAGGTGGAAGCAGAAGCTCTCGTCATCCTCTCCTTTTCTTTCACCCACAACCACCATCATCCCCAGGAACTACCCTTGCGATCAGCCCCTCTTCTTTTTCTTCTTCTTTTTCTTCTTCTTCTTCTTCTTCTTCTCTGATAATTCGCGTCAATACAATCGTGTACTCTTTTTTCTCTTTCTCTCTCTTTCTCTATCTGTATCTATCTATCTTCTATCTTTCTTTCCTTTTATCTATCTGTCTCTTTCTCTCTCTCTCTCTCTCTCTCTCTCTCTCTCTCTCTCTCTCTCTCTCTCTCTCTATCTCTCTGTAGCACCCTCTTTGTCAGATAGGAGGAAGGTGCTCCCGAAGATTTAGCGTTTGACAGTTTTATTGGCCGGTGTCGATTGGATTTCGAAATCATGCCGCGAACGTAGTATCTCGCGAGATATCCTCTCGATACTCTCGAATCTCGGGCGTGAACCGAAAGATTTTACGGTCCGTGAATGAAAATTCAAATTAATTCTATGATCACGACGAGGGTGGCGACCGAGATAATAGAAATTATGGAAAGTTTCAGTAGAGATCTTTATTTTCTTTATGATTCATTTACTTCTTCCCTTTTCTTTCTTCTTTTCTTTTTCTTTTCTTTTCTTTCTTTCTCACTTTTTTTTTCTTTCCCATATACGAAATAAATTTTTGAGATTGTCGTCGAAGGCTAAGTCGACGAATGTGAGTGCAAATGAAAGAAAATGAAATAAACTAGTTGGTTGATCCGTTAAAGGTAGGAGAGGATAAAACGTGGTATCGACTTGGTAAAAATTACATCGACTCTTTTCTTCAAACACATACATACTTATACGTACATACGTATATATATGTGTATGTGTATGTACATATACGTTTATATATATATATATAGCTATATACGTCTGCATCAACCTGCTCGATCTCGTTTACAGGTATCTACCTACCTACCTACCTACTATCGTTTGCGAGGATCGACAATCGCGGAATTTCATTTGTAGGCCGCGTGGTTGTAGTGATAAATAACGGGGATATAAATGACGTATGTACGTGCGTAAGTTTCGAGACACAAGTATCTATAGACATACACATACATGCATTGGTACATAACGTGTATTTACGCGAACGGTTATATAGGATATATGTGTATCGTGCAAACTGTTAAAACTCGCTGCTCGCAAGGCCGAGAAGAGGTAGTACATAGACTTATTTAATAATTTATATTATGCACCGTGGACATAAATCGATGGTCCGAAAGGGCAAAAAGAAGGGCATGATGTATGGGCTAATTTGACGTATCGCGGGGGCCACCGATCGTAGCCGCCATGTATGGCTGAATGACCGACTGTAAATTACTGGCACGTCGTGCAAAAAGCGTCGGGAGGGTCTCGAGGTTCTCTTGACTGACGTTCGACGTCCATCGGCGTCGAAGTCTCATCGACACTCGAATCCCCATTAGCTTCGCTCGATGTAAACGTTAAATCGACCTCTCTTCGAAGGATCTTCTCTCTTTCTTTCTCTTTCTTTATCCTTATTCCACTTTTCCACAGGAGAAACCTGCCCTTCTCCAAGACTTCCAATTTCGTAGTTGCTTTCGTTACGCTGGAACGAGCTAAGCTATCGAACATGTTCCTTATATTTTTCTAGTATATGACATGCAATGAATAAACATAGATGATTAATTGGCCTCATATATACACACACACACACACACACACACATATACGCTTTATGTTAACCTTAGAAACAACTAATTTCGTCATCTATTAAATAGATATAAAAAGAAATAAAGGAAGGTGTCGACGTTGTTGTTGTAAGATGAATTTTTTCGTTGGTCAATGTCTCTTTTTTCTTTTTTCGACAAATTCGATCGAATAAAACATTTCGATCGTTTAAAAAAGAGAAGAGAAAGAGAGCGGACAGACAGACGGAGAGAAAGAGAGAGAGAGAGAGAGAGAGAGAGAGAGAGAGAAAGAGAGAGAAAGAGATAGAAAGAGAGAGAAAGGGAGAGGTAGAGGTAGAGGGAGAGATAGAGTAAGAAATATTTGTTTAAGCACGGATTACTACGAACTATGGGGAACGCATTCTGCGGCGACGTTTTTGTCGCGGAATTTGTTGGACCACCGCCGAGATGAAGCTGTTCTTTCTCTCGCTCGAACTACTAGTTCCTTCCTTCCTTCCTTCCTCACCGTTCAAGAAGTTCTTCCCTCTCTTTCGTAAAATTCTCACGCGTGCCTTCGACGGAATCGAGGCCACCGCGAGAAAAAAACTGCTCGGCTTGTGTCTCGTGGTGTACGGACGAATTTCTGAGATCTTCGAATTGTTGCTCGATGTGATTCGTTCCTTTTTTTTTCTCCTTTCCTTTCCTTTTCTTTTCTTTTCTTTTCTTTTCTTTGTTTTTCTTGATTTCGAGAAACAATTAATTTAATAACGATAAATGGATAATCGCTAGCTGTTATTAAGACAATTAAAAGAAATAGGATCAAAAATATTTACTCACGTATCGTCGCGAAACGAGAATAAGCTTATGGATCATGTTTTTTCTTTTTTTTTTTTTTTTCTTTTTGTTTTCTTCTTCTTTTCGTTATTCCTTTCGTTCATAAAATATTTTACAATATGCAAAAGATTTCGAAAGTATCGTACGAGTCATCAGAGATATACGACATTCGTTGAATTTACTTCAAACGAGAAAGAATAAATTCGAAATAAAAATTCATCGATCCAATGCATCAATACACACGCGCGCACACACACACACACACACACACACACACACACACACACACACATTTCCTATAGAAAAGATTTTAATCGTAGGGAAAAGAATAATAGAATACTCGGAGATAGGGTAGAAAACACAGAGGAGCATCTACCTTAGGAAGCCACCCACGGAGCGAGAAGATCCGAGTGAGGATTTCTCTTGATCATTTCGATCGCGCCGGCTCGCCTTTATGTGCATATTATGTATTTATTATGGCGGCCTACCGAGAACCGGTGCGACAAAACCATAGGAGCCTTAAAGGAGTAGAA
>NC_057685.1:6018654-6041154 GCF_014466175.1 Vespula pensylvanica | reverse complement strand
TCTACCTATGGGACGAATCGCTCTTGGGAGTTGGTCCACGTTGGTTTCCGTGAAAGAGTAGTCGCGGAAGTCTTTCACCTATCTTGAAGTATCGTCGAGAGAGCTCGAGTACACAGTCTTTGTTTCAACGAATGATTTAGAATCGGTTTCCCTTCTTTTCGTTACTTTGATCATTTATTCATGAAGATTTAGGGATTGGTATTGTTTCGAGACAATACTATTCTACCGTAGAAATAAACGATTAGAAAAGAAATATGATAATAAAAAAAAAAAAAAAGAAAAAAAGAAAAAGAAAGAAATAAAGATGAAAGTGAAAGAACTTGCTCGCGCTTAGAAGAGATCGAATTATCGTTTAGCGAATTATTGTTTTAGAATATTTAGAGAATCCATCACGTTTTTTCATCGTAGCTTTTTTTAACGATCTACCTACTCGATTTTTATCGCACTAATGGAAGGGACAGACATTAAACGATGCGAGAAACGCGTAGGAAGTTTTCACCATTCCCGCCTTTTTACGGGAAACGCGTAAAAACGCGAAGGAAGTCCGACTGCTCGCCGAGAGATGGCGACCCCCAGTCATTGCTTGCGAATTTCATCTTGGAACAACTGATGTAGTTACGTCTTATCGTATATCTCGACATTTATATACGTTAACTTGAAATAATTGTTCTTTAATTGCTATAACAATGAGTCACCGTAATTAATTCGAAAGACAAAAAATTCGTAAAGAATCGTCGAAGATAAATACGTGAAAATGAATCTTATGAAAATGATCGACGAATCAGATTTGTTGCTAGCAACGCTTTAGAAGCCATTGTTTATTATAAAAATTTATACGCCTATAAAAACAATAAAGATAATACGAAAGAAATCGAGAGAAACGAAATAACGAGAAACTATGTCGAAGACCGATCGAATTTCCGCTTTCACGCTGCCGTATTTCATGGCGTCGTCTGCCAAGTCTTATGCATCACTATCGTGCCAAATACCTACGTTCTATTTGTTTTCCTTTTCCCGGCGCCGCATATAGAGTTCGTATTATTTTTATCTGGTCATTCACAGTTACCGTTCCGATCGATAATCATCCTGTTACGTTCGTAAGAATATTCTTTTTAAATATTCACGTATTATCGTATACACTGTTGTGGTAGAAATATTTCGAGAGTTCTATTTTTTAACGAGATAGAATCGAAGATCCGATCGAAATCCGAGCAATTTTATCTATCTTAGTTCTTTCAACCTTTTAAAACCGGATTAGCATATTAGTAATGTGATCTATCTATATTATAATCTTTTTTTAATTTTAGTATCGATATACATGCGGCCCATAATTAACTTTTTATAATCGATTATATTGTTACTTGTTATTCGTCATCACGAGATGAACGAATATTTTCTTCATGTAGAATAATAAATATAATCTATCTTTAGCAATAAATTCGACATTGCAATATTTAAAGTTAGTATCACGCGTCATATTAATATCTACTCCGTGGATGACTTTAAACCAATGATATAATACGACTCTTATGCAGTTCTAATACATCTTTCTCTTATACGTCTAAACATCGAATTACTTATTAACGGATAATAAACAAGAAGGAAAACGAAGAAAATAGGAGAAACAGGAGGAGAAGAAAAAGAAAAAGAAGAAAAGGAACTGAAAGGAAAAAAAAAAAAAATATTCAAACTCTAGTATATATCTCGCAAGTCAGTTAATTTGCATCGTCGGATAGCACAGCATCGAGTGCCATGCATATATACATACATATATACGCGTGATGGCAGAAAGCTATAATTATTAGTGCACGTCGTCTGTGCATCTAACGTGCTCGTTTATAAAGGGTCGCGTCCCTCTCTCTCGCCCCTCGAGACGGACTTACCCCTCACGACTCACAAGTCGAATTGCACCTCTCTGTGTTTGACTGTCCCTCTCTCTCTCTCTCTCTCTCTTACTCTATATTTCTCTTTCTCTATCTATCTATCTGTATCTCTTTCTCTCTTTCTCCTTCTCTCTCTCTCTCTCTCTCTCTCTCTCTCTCTCTCTCTCTCTCTCTCTCTCGCTGCTCTCTTTCCTAAGAAAACGATTATGAACCGGAGGCATACCGCGAAGATGAAATTCCTTTGTTCCAATCTGCTTTCTCTGTACTCTCTGCTCTGCTCTCTTTCGAGAGCACAAGAGAGCTAATTTGTCTGGCGGAGTCTGCTTTTATATATAGATTAGAACCGTTGGACGTTGGCGATGATACGTAACGATCTGATATAAACGAATGATCGATCGATCGATCGATCGATCGATAACAATTAAGGTGAATTCTTTCTACGTCGGTGGAGTAACAAATCTAGGTGAAAAGGAAAGAAAAAAATAGAAGAAAAGAGATTTGAAATAGAAATAATTTTTATCTTGCGTTCGTTCTCTCTCTCTCTCTCTCTCTCTCTCTTCTTATCTTTCTCTTTCTCTCTCATACTTTATTTATTTATTTATTTATTTATTTATTTATTTATCTTTCTTTCTATTTCTCTCTCTTTTTCTCTCTGTCTCTTTCTACTTGCAATTCAATTTCAATCGCGAGAAAATCGCGAAAAACGCATTTCTCGCACCCACTTTCCATATCGAACGTCAAAATAGCGTCGGCGTAGTTGCGCGAGCGCATTCCAACGAAAGAATTAGCATCGTTAATTAACGTAACGTGACTGATTGCGATACCGGGAATAATGTAGTACGTGTATACTCGAGGAAGGAGATATTTGTTGAATGTATTTCGAAAACAGATAAAGAGACATGGATATATAAAACTTATGAAATATATACGCGCGCATGTGTGTGTAGGTGTATAAGATTTTTATCAATGAGAATACTAATGACGAATTAAATCCGCAAGTGTGTCCTTGTAACATATCAATGATAAATCATGTACGATTTCATTCGGTTTTGTTTGTTATTTTGCAGCTTTGTTTTCATGCCTCTTGTGAATCTTCGTACACGTGTTACATTCGAAGTATATATATATATATATACGTATATACTTATCTACATACATACATTCATATATACGTATAGTATACATCAAGAGATCTTGGAAGCGACTAATCACCGTTTTCCTCTCGTTTCAGTTTCTACGTTCGGCCTATTCTTGAACTTGGACTATGCGAATAATCGCACGTATGAGAGAGAACTAAAGGACGTCCTTTTAATCTGTTTCTCTCTCTTTCTCCCTCGTTTTCTTTTTTCTTTCTTTTCCTCTTCTTTTTTTCTCCTTTATTTACAGTCATTTCCGAGTTCGTACGGTACGTGCCGTGCACACGCACGCGCAACAACGAGAGAGAGAAAGTTGGCAGGTTTAGGAGCTGGTCGAACGCCGGGCCCGCTAGATTTATCGTGGATTGTCATCCAATACAGAGTTATACGCGAGAAACGTAAATCCAGTTCCACGAATGCGAATATCAATTTTCAGAGACTTCATCTGGAGAAGAAGAAAGACAGATGGATAGATAGATAGATAGATAGATAGATAGATAGATAGATATACGTCTATAGAAAATGTACTACGGTTTATGAATAAGAAAATAAAAAAAGATTTTATTCCATAAATAGTAAACGTAATACGAATGAAGATAAATAGAAGTGAAATAGAAAATAAGATAAGTATGAAGGAAATAAATGAAAAGCAAGATAAATATAGAAAATAGGATAAATATGAGAAAGTATTTAGAAGAAATTCATGGGAGTTCTCGTTTTTCTTTTCTTTCCTTTTGGCTTTTTCTTTTTTTTTTCCGACATTATACACGGTATCGACACTCCCAAAAGACATTAAATCTTTCCGGTATACATATATCTTAACGGAGGAACGGCAAACACAGAGTTCCTCCATAGGGGATTTTATAATCCAACCGTGGCCGTAACACGGCGCCGTTCATGGCGCAATCCTGCGGAACTATGAAATTCTGACTAAACAAATCCATAAATCAAGTCCAATAATAGTCCTGCATCTTCTTACCGCGTGTTTCTGGTACGTGTTTCCCTGGGCTCGACAGCTGTTAGCTCGTCGCATACGTACATTCGCTATGATTCCCCGTAGTCATTCTAGCATAAAACGATTCGATAGTATATTAAAAGAGAGAGAGAGAGAGACAGAGAGAGAGAGAGAGAGAAACAGACAGACAGAAAGGAGAAAAAGAGATAGAGAGAGAAAGAGAGAGAGAGAGAGAGAGAGAGAGAGAGAGAGAGAGAGAGAGAAAATTCATTTCATGGATTTTCGTAGAGACGAACATTTGCTGTCCGAACAAATTCTCGCCATGTTTGGCCCGAGAAAAGCGATGGAAAGAGTCGAAAGAACGCGTGGCATATCGCACGCTCCGATTGGCTAATTGAGAAACCCAATAGTTCTAAATTAATCGCTATCATTAATAGCATGCGCAGCGCTCTCAACGACGACGACGACGATGACAACGACAACGACAACGACAACGACAACGATAGTGACGACGACGACGACGACGACGACGACGTCGACGACGACATCGACGACGACGACGACGACGACGACGAGGACAACGACGACGACGGCGGCGATTCAGGCAAGCAAGAGAGTGAGCGAGCACGCGAGTAAGCAGGAAGGGGCGGATCGAGAGAGAAAGAATGAGGAGAGGGTGCAGGGAGAAAGAGAGAAAGAGCGATAGAGAGAAAAACGAGAGAGCTTAGAAAGAGTGTGAGCGATCGAAGCCGAGAGAAGAAGAAGAAGCAGAAGAAGAAGAAGAAGAAGAAGCATTTAAGAAGTCGACCCAGCATTCCGGCAGCTCGTGCGAGAGAGAGAGAGAGAGAAAGAGAGAGAGAGAGAGAGAGAAACAGAGAGAGAAAGAGTGAGAAAGAGAGAAGCCCTCGCAACGATCCCTCTGTGTCTGCCAGCTAAATTTATCCTAAACGATGGATGAACAATGGTTACATAAATAGAACAATATGCGTAGCAGCCGAGCGAGTGAGTGGAACTCGTTCAAAAGTCACTTCGCCTTTGCTCTTTCTCTCTATTTCTTTTCCTGCTCTCACTTTCTCTCTCTTTCCCTCTCTCTCTCTCTCTCTCTCTCTCTCTCTCTCTTTCTCTCTCTCTCTCTTTCTTTCACTCTCTCATACCGTCTCCCTCGACACATCGTACAGAAGTATCGCGCTACCCGACTTCTCTCTTCGCGAATTATAATTAACCCTTCGTACGGTCTTTGGGCTTTTATCGAGCCGCGACGTCCTTCGATTTTTCGACGCTGACGATGTCGTTGTCTTTGTCTTTGTCTTTGTCTCTGTCTTTGTCGTCGTTTTCGTCTTCGTGTTCGTCGTCTTCTTCTTCTTCTTCTTTTTCTTGTTAACCGAAACGTAGACTCTCGACGACACATCCTCCCTTTTTATTCCAATCCGAATAGTTCTCGTCTCTCATGATTCTTTCTCTCGGTATCCGCTCCATTAGCGAGACTCCAGTGGGACGCTCTATATACGTTGTCGGTGTATATACGAGACGATCCCTTTGACCTTGAGAATAGCGAGACCGATACTGCATACCCGTGCTGAAAGGAAGCGGATGAAAATTTTCTTGGTTTCGGGGTGCACGAGAGACGAGTTGAGAAGAGGTGAGGATCAATAACCAAGAGGGCACCGATCGTACGGAGGTCAGGACTGTATTTTCTGGCAAAGAAAAGCGAGCTGTCTGACTACTCTCTGTCAAGAGACAGTCAGATAGTGTATGTATGTGAGAGAAAGAGAGAAACAGAAAAAAGAGAGAGAGAGAGAGAGAGAGAGAGAGAGAGAGAGAGAGAGATGCACCGATGATCGCATAAATCCACGACGCGACGATGGTGCTGCGAATGAGAGAAAAGGAAAGAGGGAGGGAGAGTGAGAAAGAGAGAGAGAGGGCAAGGTGGGTATGGGGCGGGACGAGGAGGGGAGGGAGAGACAGCGAAGACGTATAAATACGTACTGGGGCGTGTTGTGATATTAATACAATCACGGATCACTCCCGGGTTAGCCGGCAGCCGCGCGCAGACACTAGATTGTCTGAATCGGGGTGAACGACTTTATATAGCATAGAAGAGAAAGGCAGTAAGAGAGAGAGAGAGAGAAAGAGAGTACGTTCTCTTCTTACTATTCGTTTCGCTTACTGTCGAGATTCGCTTGTTCGCGCCTGTAAATCAAAGCCTGTCTACGTTAGAGCGATATATGCAACTTCTATCTACCCGACGATCGTTAGCAGAGGGTGAAGGGAAAAAGAGAGAGAGAGAGAGAGAGAGAGAGAGAGAGAGAGAGAGAGAGAAAGAGCAAAGAAGAGAATACTTTTGGTAAAAGCTGTTGAACACGATGACAGACGTTTGACGGGATAATGTAGTCAAGTTAATATTCGATCGTCCTTCTCTCGAAATAATCCATCGAAATATATAACACTTTAATCATCTCTAAGAACTTTCATTTATTTTAATTTCGACGATAACAATTATTATTGATTAGAAATTGTTAATCTTGTTCTATCTAGCTCGCCATACGTAAATATGTATCATGTGTGTGATGCGTTGATATAATTTATAAAAAGTTCGATTTAACGAACAATTTTTTCTTGACTTTTCAACACGCTCTTTCACCGGTTTTGAACGAATGTACGTAAGTGGTTACTTATTTAGACGAAATAAAAATCGTACGAAAGTATACCGAGCGAGAGTATACACTTTAGAAAATAAGCTTTCATATTCGCGTTTAGGGTAAGCAACGTTGAAGTTCGGAATTAACGGCAAGCATGCTGGCAAAAGGGGAGGAGGAGGAGAAGCAGAAGGAGGAGGAGGAGGAGGAGGAGGAGGAGGAATGGGGTGAGGGAGGCGATCGAGGTTGATTCGCGAAGCGGAAGCAATCCGCGTTGCCCTCGGCCTCCTCTATTCCTCCTCACTCACCCTCTCTGATCGGTTCCCTCCTTCCTCGTAGTAATCGGCAAGCCGATCAACCGGAACCTCTTCGATCCACCCACCCGAACCACAAGTATCCTTCGCTCGAGACCGCTCCTTCGACTGGCAATCATGCATTTACTCGAACGCTCCCTAATCCCTCGAGGACTCTTCCTCCTGATTCTCTCTCTCTCTCTCTCTCTCTCTCTCTCTCTCTCTCTTTCTCTTTCTCTTTCTCTCTCTTTAGCCCGTCTCCTGTCCCGTCGTTTCTACATTTTCAGAAGACTGCTAGCTGGTCCGATCCTAACACCGGTTTAACGTTCGACGTGTAAGAGTATGCGCTTGGCTACGGCTGACAAACACGCCTGAACTGCCTCGCTCGAGCTTCGTAAAACGATACGATACTGTTAGAGGACAGAGAGAGAGAAGGAGAATATGTATTAACGACGAGTTTGAACATGCTCTGCGAGAAGAAGTTCTACTCTTTGGACCTCCTACAAGTTCTCAACGAATTCGAGATATACATGTCTCGAATCTTTTATTTTTGTTTCCTTTTTCTTTTTTTTTTTTTTCTTTTTTTTTTTTTTTTTTTTTTTCTTTAATCTTCGACAACATGTCCTTTATTCAGTCGGATCTTTCGTTATTGATACTTACAAGTTATAATTTTTCTTTACGAAATAACACCGAGTTTGATCTTCCCACGTCTACTCTTTATTTTCTTTCTGCTCGTGTATTTCCGAATTTTCTTTTTAATAATATTTAATAACGTGCATTTATATTTATACGCTCGCGTATGTCTGTGTGTACGTTAGTTAATACGTATTTTTTGTTCGATGAATTTTGTAGTAGGTATGTATTACATCGAACAAACGTTTGTTGATAGCCATACTATCCACTTCCGGTTTGGAAGAATTCTAACCGTTCCCGGCCTAACTTGTTCTCCTTCTTCTCGTTTTTCTTTATTTTCTATTGGCCTCTTCCGTGGTTATATTTTCACCGTCCTAACTAAGTCTCGCAACGCATCAGAAGTTCATAATATTTTAATAATGACGGCTACCTGCCACCGGCACCAGCCGTCGCCATTATGATGTTAATGCGACTCCGATACGCATCAACGTTACATCGTCGAGCGGTCGTCGTGCTCCAGGTGCCGGCGACCAATTGTCTCGCATTGTTGTTCGACCCTCCGATCCTCTCTCTCTTTCTTTCTCTCTCACTCTTTCTTTCACTCTCTCACTCTCTCTCTCTCTCTCTCTCTTTCTCTCTTTCTCCCTCCATCTTTCTTTTTCTGACCCTCTCTCTTTTTCTCTCTTTTTTCTTTTTTATTTCTTTCTTTTTCTTTTTTTTTTTTCT
Source organism: Vespula pensylvanica (assembly GCF_014466175.1). Taxonomy (NCBI): domain Eukaryota; kingdom Metazoa; phylum Arthropoda; class Insecta; order Hymenoptera; family Vespidae; genus Vespula; species Vespula pensylvanica. Next base: position 6,032,892 of record NC_057685.1, on the reverse strand, counting down.
ACCGCATGCGCATAACGTTTCGCACAACGCGAATCTAAATTTGGTTGGGTAGCTTCTTTACACCTTGCCCGGTAGCCATCTTCGTGGAACACGATAATCATTATTCCTAGCATTGTTAATCAAAGAAATGAATGGATCGTTTGTAGATCATGTAATTATAATGAGACACTGTCCGGGGATATATTCGTATTCTTTTATGAAAATGAATAATTTCTTTTCTCTTTCTTTCCCTTTTCTTTTTCTTTTTTTTTTCCATCCGGAGAACGAATGGAGTTCTCCGAATTTGTGAATACCTTTCAAATTGTTGGTTCATACGAAATGTATGTATTATGGAATGGAAAAATAATGTAGATATATAGCGATCAATCGTAGTAATTACGAAAAATGACTTTCTAAAAATCTGTTTCTTTCTTTCCTTTTTTTTTCTTTTTTTTTTTTTTTTCTTTTTAAAAATCGAACGTATTTTATATAAAATATGTATTTATTTATATAAGTATTTCCAATTAAGACTCGAATATTTTTAAGAATCATTATAAATTATACCGATGTGGAAAATTATGAAGATGTTGTAAAATGTTATTAGATAGATTTAATTATGACGTGATGAGTTTCGTAATGGTTAGAAGAAGCGAATGATCGAATACGTGATATTACGTAAACGTAGAAACACTTTGGATTCTCGAGAGCATCAAATTTTCACGTTATTCCAACTGATTTCTCTTAATTCTCGGACGAATGGATCTAGAAGAGGACGAAACAATGGCCGTGTTCCTCTTCAATTACGATCGGAATTATCCGATCTCTCGTACTTAACGTACTCCTGAATGAACAATCAGCTCCCTAAGGGTAAACGCGTGTGGCATGGCTCGGCGTTATCGACCAGTCACCAGCTAAAGACCTTTTCAAAAATCATCGATCTTTGTTCTTTTTTTTTTAAATAAAGATTACTCTATTAAAAAACTCATCGATTTACTGCATTCTCTATCTATGAATAAAAAAAAAAAAAAAAAAAAGAAAAGAAACATCATAAAACTTTAAACACTCTAAAACAGTAAATGTCATAAAGATCGCGAGGATAAGAAAAATATAAGATATTAAGTATATATCTATTAAAATAAAAAAAAAAAAAAAAAAAAAAAGAAAGACAGACAGAAAGAAAAGGGTTCTATCTATAAATCTTAATGTAATGACAAATTCTGAATTCAGACTCGACGTTTCTTACTTAAAAATTAATTATTAAAAAAATCGATTAAACGAACGTAACGTTTTAATGAGTTTCGCAATGGATAAGGAATGAAACAGAACGAGTAAGGACATATACATACATCGTGGGGACTTAAATAACGTCTCGATCACACTCATGCTCCAGTTCTCGAGCAACCTGTTCGAAGGAAGAATATTCGAACGATTGAGAAGCGAACCGTGGGGGAGCGACGGTGTGTGTCCAATCGGTTTTCGAGCCGCCTTAACGGCACGATATCGCGGTGAGAAGAGCAGAGCGACTCCCGAATGCGGCAAGAAAGAAGACGAAAAGAGAAGCGAAAGAGATAGAAAGAGAAAGAGAAAGAGAGAAAGAGAAAGAGAAAGAGAAAGAGAGAAAGAGAAAGAGAAAGAGAAAGGAATCGAGGATGACTACGCGCATATCCGTTGTTCGGCGTCCTTGAAAAGGAGGCATTCCTCCAGGTGTCGGTCACGGATAATCCAACCTACTCGCTCGATGTAACGAGCGGATCGAAATCGCGAAAGAAAGCCATATTCGTGTCAAAACTGTTGCCATGATCGAATACTACTACTACTAATACTACCACTACTACTACTACTACTACTACTGCTACTGCTGTTGCTGTTGCTTTCTTCTCAAAGTTTCTCACTCCCTCTTCTTTTCATTCTTTACCTGGTAATTCCGAGCTTCGAATTATTCCAAAGACAATTTACTCTCGTTCCTTCTTTCTTTCTTTCTTTCTTTCTTTCTTTCTTTCTTCCTTTCTCTCTCTCTCTCTCTCTCTCTCTCTCTCTCTCTCTCTCTCTCTCTTTCTCTTTCTTTCTCTTTCGAGATCGTTTTCGAGCAGAACGATTTTTGTTTCTCAACAAGGGTAAACCTTTCTAGTCAAGATGCAGCAGCAGCAGTAGCAACAACAACACAGCAGCAGCAGCAGCAGCAGCAATAGCAGCAGCAGCAGCAATAGCAGCAGCAACGTGCTACGCGTCTGGCACAGCGTGACGTCGCAATTAATTGTGCCCCGTAAGAGAAGTCGTCTAACTTTAAGAAAGGCGCGAAGGAGAAGTAAGAGGAGCAGGAAGAGAAGAAGGAAGAAGAGAAGGAGGAGGATCGCGTACAAGTGCGACTCGATCGAACGATAAAATTCCCGTTTTGTCTTTCGTTGAACGTAGACTATCGTGTTCTAGGTATCACCATATATCGAGACTCGTTTTAACTCAAAAGAAAGAGAAGAAGACACGTGGACCAGACGTGCGTACGCAACTATGTATGTACATACGTATTTTAAAGTACGTACGTACAAAGATCTCCGTGTTTCTTCGTTCTATTTTAATGAAGGATGACTCTAGACGGGCAAGTCATAATTTAAAGTCCGTTGACGGCAGTGCTATCGATATATCTGCCATTTGTCACGTCGAATTACATTCGTGGAGCGAGGGATTTATGAGTTCCTGTCTGCCATCGGTGTCTCATCGACCCTTTCTCTCTCTCTCTCTATCTATCTATCTATCTATCTATCTCTTTTTTTCTTTCTCTCTTTTTCTTTTCTTTCCCTTTGTGTGTTGCTGTCCATCGAACAGAACGACAACGGCAAGAGATGTCCCATAAACAAATGGTCACGACTTAAAACTGATCCCATCGTTAAACACCTACTTTGGTTAGGACATAGAAAAGATATATATATATATATATATATATATATATATATATATGTATATATGTATACAAAAAGAGAAAGAGAGAAATAATCTGCGGCTTCTTCTTCGGGTCGTCGCATTTATCGTAATATTTCCTGTGCTCGGCTTTCAGGTTGGTTTTGGATTCCGCTTTTGGCGGTTTCAAACGGCGGCCCCGAAAAGAACACGTCCTCGAAGATGCGTCCTACCGATAATATGAGTATCCTCAGGGGTTCTTCGTCGAAGTCGACGTATGTCTCTTCTCTAATTGTAAGTACGAGGAACGAACGGATAATAATTATCATTTGCGTATATGGAGGATAACGATCGCTTCTCGTTGTATTACTCACTTTTATTAGCTGGATCCGACTTTGGCTGATCGTTCAGTGTAATCGGTTTTAATAGAATGATTGCTGAGAGAGAAAAAGAGAGAGAGAGAGAGAGAGAGAGAGAGAGAGAGAGAGAGAGAGAAAGAAAATTATCTACCTTCTCTGTTCGCTATACCAAAGGGGCTCGCAATTGAGCTCGACGTTGAAACGATTAACAGGCAAATCGTGAGAATAATCTTTGAATAAAACGATAAGGAATATTTTTCTTTAGGTTGTTTGCTTTTCTTTTCTTTCTTTCTTTCTTTCTTTCTTTCTTTCTTTCTTTCTTTCTTTCTTTTCTTTGCCTTCTTTCTTCTCTCGTCGGATCATATCGTCGGCAAAAGCAAAATAAATGGAAAGTTTTCGAAAGGAATGTCTATCAGCGAAATGAATACCGAATAAATTTGAGAACCACTGTAGTAGGTTGCGAAGCGGCTCACGAGTGTTTCTACTAAATTAAATCTTATACTCCGATGATCGAGCGGGCCCCGCGGATACATAAGTGTGCGGCGGCCCGATGAATGGAGATCCGAGTAGAAAGCTTGGACCCGAGGTGAGGCCTCGAGGTGTTCAAATTCCGGGAGCAAGAAATATAAGAATAACTGTGGGGAATGCTAAACGTACCGTGACTTATCGGGGAGTGGAAAATGAGATTTGGAGTTTGGAAGTGTGAACGATGATCTCGTTCTTTCGGTATACTATAATACGCGTCGATCTCTTCGAGATAGATATGGAATGAGAAGAAACGAGAAAGAAAGAAAGAAAGAAAGAAAGAAAGAAAGAAAGAACGAGAGAAAGAGAAAGAGAGAGAGAGAGATGAATCGTGAACGATCGAATGGCCGGTTTTGATCAACCATTTTGCTCGAAATCGATGAGAGTCTCGTTATTCGCATTCGATAACGATCTCGATTGGATTGCCAACATAAAAGTGTTGCAATTCGACTTCTCTTTTGAAATTCACTTGTGAGATCAGATATATTCCAGTATTTTCATATTTAATCGTAACTTCGAAGAACGATATTACGTACATTTCTATCTTAAACTGTAATTACAAGAATATAATGTAGTTTTTCATTATTTTCTTAACGTGCCTTTCTCGATTGGATTGTTATTTCCTTCGGAAATAAATCGCGTTGTATCATATTATCTTTTAATTTTAATAATTTTTCGATATCACGCTCGCACACGGGCCCTCGAAAGATTGTAAGAAAATAATATGAAAAAGATTTTATTGCAGCGTATTTAAAAAAAGAAAGAAAAAATACTTTACGAAAAAAAAATAAATAAATAAAAAAGGAAGAAAATCAAGGAGGAACATTAATCCCAGGAATTCTTTCAATGGTTACACGAAAAGATTCGGTTGTTGGGTTCGGGCAATGCGCGGTGACTCAGTTATATCGGTCCCTCAAACCATTCAATAACTTCGAATCGTGTAAAAACGTTCGAGACGTATCGATTACGTTGCAGGCTGGTTCTAAGTTTTTTTCCAAAAGCGGCAACAGTCTTCTATACCGTTCGACGCTTCCTTTCCATTCGTGGAAGCCTTCTTCCTTCTTCTTTTTCTACTTCTTATCCTCCCCCTCCATCGTCGTTTCTATTTCTTCTCAATATTTCCTCACCTACTTCTATGTTTGTTTTTCGTATCTACTTGTTAAAGCTTTCGGCCTAAGCTTGGAGATCGTATATCCAATGAAAACGTGATACCCATTGAACGGTTTAAACGGGTAATAGAATCGATAATTTATCGTTTCCTCTTTTCGAAATTGCCAATTATTTCAATGACTCTTCTACGTCATTAAAAAACTAGAACGCGTTTTTCGTTCGAAGTTATTTCAAAATATCACTTTATACGAAAATGGTAAATCGTGTAACATTTTAATCGTCTCGTTCGAACGTATCGTTCGTTAATTAATAATAACATTAATGTTTGATACGATATAATAACTGATAAAAGGGAGATTTTATAAATTCGTATCAGAGATATTAATTATTAATATCGTAATTATCTGCTACGTACAATCCGAAGGAGAATCATTCGATTGTAATTATCGTCGATTTATATCACTTTATTATCTTTTTAATAATTCTGAATCTTCTAATACGAATAAAAAGAAAAGAAAATAATTTGTATTGCTTCGGTTGTATGTCAAACAATAGATATTTATTGAATTTTTCTTTCTATAATATTGTACAACATTTAAATTACGTTCCTATTATTTTACGTTTCTAAACTTTGTAACGCTTCGATCGTTTAGTACAACGAACGAAGAAGGTCCGATCGAAGTTCGATCGTCGAACCTTTCCTCGGATCGATTCTTTCGAAAGTTTTTCAACGAACGACGGAATGGTTCATCCGTTCGATGTGGGAATTTGTTGAAGGGTGGTGAAGAGAGAAAGAGAGAGAGAGAGAAAGGGAGAGAGAGAGAGAGAAAGAGAGAGAGAGAGAGAGAGAGAGAGAGAGACCTTCGGCCTACAAATTCGCTGTGCTCTTCGCGCTTTTCACCGAATTCTCATTTATAACACGTGAGCCAATAAGCAAATCACGTCACGGCCAGTTATGCGTGAACTCGTCACGGAAATGACGTCAGCGGCTTCTCACTAATCCTCTGTCTTCACTTCCTCGGCATCGACGGAAACCGAAATTTAACTTTGTAATATCGACGTGTCGTCCGTACCTTAAAATAATTAAAAATATGACTCTAGGAATATAGTGGAATGATCCAACTACTTTTATTTATTTATTTTTTTTATTTTTTTTTTCAAAGACATTGCGATATCATAAATAACAACACATTTTATGATATATCGATACTTTGTTTTCACTTTAGAAACTATATTAATTTTAAATATTGATCAAAGTTCATACGTCATTCGAACGAAACCATTCTTCGTACCACACGTCAAATTAATATATGAATTATTATAAAGTCTAACACATCACACTTTATTACTTGTATCGAATAAAACATATAAATTATTACAAAGCTTGTCGATGAGAGAATTCGGCTTGAAAATTATTCCAGATAAAAGTGTATAAATTTACACGTAGAAACACATACGCATACAGATACGTATAGGAAAATGTCTTATATAAAATATCAGATATAAAATGTATATCAATATTTATAATACAATGTGAAAAAGAAAAAAGAAATTCGATTGATTTATATCAGCGAACGTGAAAAGAGATTTTGGCGATGCAATAAATTTTTCTTCTCAAGTATCTATTCATTTTCACGCGTAGATGGTGGCAAATGGAAGAGAACGAGAGAGAAAGAGATAGATAGATGGATAGAAAGAAAGAGAGAAAGAGAGAGCTCTGGCATAGAGAGCTCTAGCAGCGTGTTGAGGGCTAACAACTAGAGAAGTTGCCACAGAACGTCGGTAGAGAGTTCGAGAAGGTGGAAAGCAAAAGGCAGATGGAGGTGGAGTATAGTCCCGAGCGAAGCGAAGGGCCTAAACAAACATACTCGCCTTTATTGCCGCTTCTCTCTGCTTCGCGATTCTCGCTTCTTTGCTTGTGTCGATGTTAGGAAACTTCGTGCGATAGATAGCCCGCGTTTTTCTTGCGCGTGCGAGAATCACGCCTAGCGATTTCAAAATAATCGATACTGGAGAATCCTTGATTCGTACGAAATGACAAAAAAAAAAAAAAGAAAAGAAAAGAAAAGAAAAAGAAAAACAGAACGAAGAAAAAGAAAAAGAAAAAAAAAAAAAAGAAAAGAAAAGGAACAGGATCGCGTTGTACCTGTCGATAGAAATCAATGAATTATTTATATATCGAAATTATCGATCGTACGAAGAATAAATCGGATCGATTAATATCACTAATTTTCATCCGTCGTTATTTATATTTGTCTCCCGTTAATTTTACACATATTTACCTAATTGTTAATCAATTGAAACTATATCAGGAATTTCTGCGCGTGATTGTTCTACGAGTAATATCTATATTCCTCATGGAAATTATTAAAATACTCGTCTATCTTGTTTTTACGTAATTACATCAGGAATAGAATTTAATTAATGGAATTATAATTGAATTGAAATTATAATAATTCTGTGAAACGATGAAGTTATTCGTATTTAACGTAACGAAACGTTAATGCGAAAAGAGAGAGATAGATAGAGAGGGAAATAGAGAAATAGAGAAAGAGAGAGAAAGAGAGAGAGAGAGAGAGAGAGAGAGAGAGAGAGAGAGAGAGAGAGATAGAGTTGAACTTGCGAAGTGTGTTCGCCAAAGGACAAACGCGTCGGTTATCCCGAATCCCTGTATAACAGTGGTTGGTTTTGAGATCGATGCGCGCGAACGATCATTTCGAGGACTGATCATCGCGTTAAATCCCGATTCGGGCGGTGCCCAGGGTGCACGGGGGAGTAATCAGAGCGGTGAAGCAGTTAAATAGCATCGTAACCGCGACCGAATTGTTAGCACGTGGAACATGCAAACGCGCACGTTGCTACGGGGCACAAAATCCGTTTGTCCGAGTCTACGAGCTTGCGTTACCGAGGCAAGCTTGCATTTTCGAGAACGCTGTCGGACAATACCAAAGCGTTCCCAACTCGCCGCACGCTTTTGCCTCTGTATTAACTGTCAAAAATCACAGACCATTTTCATCATCTGTAGTATTTATTAATTTAAATTTGATCATCAAATCATTTCGTTCAATATCGATTCGATATCGAGATGAATAATATATTAGATCAATCGATCGATGATTGATCCTTTTTATATCTTTAATATATATTTAATTACTTTTGGTTTAATTTATTTCTTTATGTTTATTAGATAAGTAGAAAAAAAAAATTAGAGAAGGAAAGAATCAAACGATTCTTGAATCAATCGATTAATTGTATCATTATAATTTCTATCGGAATTATTTATATGAAATCGATATAAAGAATTCTATACATGTCGAATTTGTTATCTAATTTGTACTTTGATGTATACGACTTGTATATGAGTATGCAGGTATCTACGATATAGAGACTTAACATAGAAATGTGGGAAGGTGTAGAGAGAGACAGAAGTAGATAGATAGACAGAGAGAAAGAGAGAGAGAGAGAGAGAGAGAGAGAGAGAGAGAGAGAGAGAGAGAGAGGGAGATTGTGAGAGAGTGGTGAGAGGAACCACTGGCAAAGCACGCGGTTGCAAGCTTTGTAAACGATAGCTGGGAGTGCGAGAGCGCGATCAATCGGTACCGTCAAATTGTAGTAGTCGATTCTGATTAGATTGCCAATTGTTGACGTTATTCGATACCGCCCGACTTGCCTGATTGCGTTTGATTCGTCTCGTACGCTTGCTACGTAGTATATACATACAAACATATATACATACATGCCTACGTATATATATATATATATATATACATACATTCATACATATATACGTACATACATACGTACATACATACATATATAATAGGAACGAAGCTTCATCGTATACGAGACAAAACCAACTCGGCCTCTTTGCATAACGACGATCGACCCTTTGATATTCTCTATGAGAAAGGATTAGATTCTGGTATACCTATTAAAACGATTGGAGGTTCGTATTATCGCAAATAAATTGTCGACCATTAGAATGAGAAAGATAATTAATACTATACAAGATTAAACCTTTTAATAGAAATATCTAAATGTCATTGGTTATACGTGGTACACGATATTATATACAGTTAAACTTTTTATATTATATACTTAGACTTTTGAAAGGGATACCTTTCTTTCTTTCTTTCTTTCTTTTTTCTTTTTATGAAAAAGAAAAAAAAAAAAGAGGAGAAAAAACAAAACGAGAAGATACTCAGGTGTTCTCATTAAGATGCCTCGTCATATATACGTATAGGAAAGTTCGTTCGGTTCCTCAGCAAGGAAACAGTTTTTGCGTGGTAACGTAAAGCACTCGATTAGGCTTGTTCGAGAAAAGTGAACGACGTCGATCGAGTGTCTTGCGTTTTGGAGGGTTGCTCGCTCGGGGAACTCGTGTTCGCCCATTGGGTCGAATAATGGAGCTTTATTGCGACGAGTAGCCACGATGAGTGACAGGACCGATTAGGACCGTTTCGAGAGGGTAGTAAACTTCCTCGATAATAACGATAATAATAATAATAATAATAATAATAATAATAATAATAACAAAAATAAAAACGACAACAAGAACAACAACAAAAACAATAATAATAATGACGATCAGGATGATTTCATGAGAAGTTGAAACGATATATGGTGAATGTAAATTTTCAAAACGTAGATACATATGTAAATGACTTTTCCCATGGTACGGAAATCTCTTGGAAAGGGGTGGTAAAGAAAAATTGTTCTCGTCGTTTGAGATCGCACACGGTTGGCCATTTCGCGACTCTCAGCCAGCCGGTATCTTCTCCGCCTTTTATCCTCGCATCGTGGTGCACGCCGGCGGCGGCCAGCGGCATATCGTGCTGTGCACGGAGCGAGAAAGGTGTAAAGCAAGCAGAGGTAGACAGATCTCGGCACTTATCGGTCTGCGAGATACCCATTAACGAAACTAAAAGCCTCCCCATATATCTCACTCTGGCAACCCTCTCTCTTTCCCTCTCTCCATGAGTCCCTTCCAACCCCTCTTCTTTCCATCTTCTATCTTGTCTTTCTATTTTTATTTCCGTCCTTCTCTTTCGTTTTCTCTATCTTTATCTCTCTCTCTCTCTCTCTCTCTCTCTCTCTTTTTCCCTCTCACTATCTCTTTCTCACTCTCTCTCTCTCTCTCTCTGTCTCTGTCTCTGTCGGTTTCTTTCTCTTTCTTTCTCTTTCTCTCTCTCTCTCTCTCTCGTTGCCACCATCCTTGTGCTTGAGGTAGACGCATCACCATCGGCGCACGCTGTTTGTCCGAGGCTTTTGTTTTACATGCTGATATATATTAGCCGATCCTCTTTCTCTTTCTCTTTCTCTTGAGTCATGTAGTAGAATGGAAAAGAAGAAGAGAGACGAACACCAAACTGTTTTTCACTCTCCACCTTCCCTCTTTCTCTCTGCAACCCCTTAACGTGATACAAACTACGATCGATTTTTTCTTTTGTTTCCTTCTTCTTTTTTTCACGAGATTTCTCTTTCTCTCTCTTTCTCCCTCTCTCGTTTTCTCCCTCTGTCTTTTCATCATCGGCAGGAAAGTCTTCAGGCTTGTGTCAACTTTCGATCAGTTCGGTTCTAAGAAGTTGGGTATGAATTAATAAAGTTTCTAATCGATGGAACGAAAGAATGATTTTCCTGGATCGCCGCTAAGCGAGCTTCGAAGTTATTCATTTGGGCTTCGACGAGATCGTACGAAAGGAAAACAAATATCGAAAACCAATAAGCGATAAGCTGCTAATTGGGAGTCGAGACGGCGCCGACCCTCCCGATATATGCGAGCTCAACCGTCCGTCCATCGATCCGTGTCTCGCCATAAACTCGTATAATAATCTAACGATCCGTGAAAAAAGTGAGAGAGAGAGAGAGAGAGAGAGAGAGAGAGAGAGAGAGAGAGAGAGAGAGAGAGAGAGAACATCGTTTCTTTCTTCTCTTTCGGGTGGTTCGTTCTGCGTTCAACGCATAAACCCCCGCGCGAGAAAACGATAGTAAATTTTTTCCTCGACGCCCTGGGCGTGACTTGTTTGTCTTACGTTTTAGCGCCAACCTGTTCATATTGATTCGAAAAAAGTACGTCACTTAGAAATTTTTGAGAGGAACAACGAACCTGGCTCTAATCGTACGTAAAACGTGACTTCACATTTTATGATAGATAACGATGTTACATTTAGACGGAACATTTTTATTTTATCGTATAAATGTATATATACACATGGAATTTATTTTATCATATAATTTCGAAATGTTTCTAGTTATATTTATTTTCGTTTTATTGTAATAACAACAACAATAAAAATAATAATAAAAATAATAATAATAGTAATAATAATAATCATCTACTTGTATCCAGGTATATCTTCAATTAAACCCACTCGTGAATTAATTGCATCGGTTGAATTGTTGGTTAATTATCAATTTGAAAAAAAAAAAAAGAAAAACATAAAAAAAAAGATAAGAAAAAGAAATTCGTTCTAATTTCGGTAGATCTTAATCCATAAAGAAATTCGAAAGAACACGAGAAGTCGCATCGTTATCTGTCTATCGAAAAGTGAGTTTCATGGTGCTCCTAAAAGGAGTGCTTTCGAGTCTACCAAGGGAGCAGCACGGCGTCACTAATTTAGAAACGAGGAAACGAAATTAAGAGCATACGCGGTAGCCACACGCATCGTGTCGGGCAATCTGTCTGGCTGGGCTAAGCCACGACAAATTTTTCATAGGTACTCGCCCGTAAGTTATATTTATGACTCGACCTTAAGGGGTTCTGTCTCTGCCTCTCTCTCTCTCTCTCTCTCTCTCTCTCTCTCTCTCTTACTCTATTTCTCTTTCTCGAGCATTCGTTGTAAGAGTAGGAGAAAGAAGAAGAGAGAACGCGTGCCTCCCGTCAGACGCTAATGAGCGTCGGGACGCAAAACGACACTCGGACGTCGCGCCGATGACGAATGCTTACACCGATCTGCTGGCTTCGTTTACTCGCTTAATACATTCGCGCAACTAAGGCAAAGCTCGCGCTCTTAAACCTTTGTCGCGAGCATCGCGACTCATTTACCGTATACTTTTACAATATCATCCTTTGAGAGACTGAGTCAGGTTGAAAAGTTATCGTTCTCTTTTTTCTTTCTTTCTTTCTACGAATAAACGATAACCTGACTAATGATAATCTGATAACGACAATGATGATAATAGTAATTAATAGTAAAACAGATAATAACACACTATATACGACGTTATATTTCCATTTATTCTCTAATGGAGATTTCTGATAGAAATGAATAAGATATTATTTGTAACGAGTGAAATATTGAAATCTTTCCCCGTGATAACTATTCTATCGAACGCATCATCAGAGGTTAGGTCGTAAACGCGATTATAAGCAGAAACGAGAGCTCGGTAGATACTCTTGGAGTCCGTTGCGCGGTGGCAGGGCCGTGCATTGGAAGAGACGCAAACAGATCGGAGCGATGGACGTTGAACGGCGTAACCGGGCTGATAACATCTCTAATCACGACGAGGCCGGACCAATCACCGCTAATCCTGGCCTCTGTATCCATCCGGGAAGGCTCTATAGTCCCGCGGCTCCCGGGAAACTCGGTCCCTCTCTACCTTCTCTACCTCCACCTCTTCATCCTCCTCTTTCTCCTCCTCCACCTCCTCCTCCACCTCCTCCTCTCCTCTTCCAAGCTTCGAAGCCCTCGTTCAACCCCTACGAAAGCCGTCAGCCGTGCGTATACAACATCGCGTACGATCCAAGCGACATCCACGTTGCGATAGTGAGTTGCCCTTGCCTTCACCTCCAACCACCACTTCCACCTCTCTCGCTCTCCCCTCGAACCCTCTCTCACTATCCTATCCTATCCTATCCTATCCTATCCTATCCTATCCTATCCCTATACTATTCCTATCCCTATCCTATCCTATCCTATCCTATCCTATCGGTCGAGCTAGCCGTTGTGTCGGAGCGTTGTTGTACTGTTGTTGTTGTTGTCCTATCGCTAGCTCGACGCAGCAACGGCGATAGACCGGCAGACTCGATGATGCCTCTCTCTGCGCGTTTCGCTTCTCTCTGCGCTGCCGATTCCGTCAGCGGGCACGCCTCGAAATTACACGCATTGACGTATAGATCAATACGGCCTAGGATACGGTTACATGCCGGACGTTTCTGTTTCGCGTGTTCGAAACGGTCGATACTCCGGCCATCTAATCCCACTGGTATACCGTGGATTCGAGATCGTGTCGTCAAGAGGATCTAGTGCGTGATCGAACGAGCCCGCGTTTCGCGTTGTTTCAATCTCCGCTCTGACCTGCCAAAGCATCGGCTAGCATCCCTATCATTTCTATTCGTCATTTTCCACAGGGAAAAAAAATCCTTCCTCGATCAATCGCCGTTCATTTGTAAAGAAAATTTTCCTGATCATTTATCCTATCGTCTTTCAAACGGCGATATACAAATTCCTTATTGTTACATTTCAATCTATACTCTTACAATTTTTGTTATATATATATATATATTTTTTTTTTATAGCAAAGAAAAGAAACGCGTATTTGTTTTAAAATTGATTTATGCCATGGCAAATTGTCTGATCTCTGATTTACTTATCTACAAATTGATGTGATAAGGTTGAGAGAGAGAGAGAGAGAGAGAGAGAGAGAGAGAGAGAGAGAGAGAGAGAAAGAGAGAGAATATGATATACGCAAAAGGATATCATCGTATATAGTTGCGTTTAGAACGTAGGCGTGTTCGAAAGCGGTCGATATAAGCCATCTAATACCTATACTGTTTCCCTGGGAAATTGCAATTACGTAGGCATTTCCAGCGATGGATAGAAATTGTCCAAGATAATTATCGAACCGTGATGAGATGTTAGAGGAAGTAGCAAGGATCAGGATTGCGATGTTTGAAAAGAAAAAAAGAAGGTAAAAAGAAATGAAAAGAAAAGGGATATAAAAACATTGGGAAAGACAAAGACAAAGAGAAAGAGAAAGAGAAAGAGAAAGAGAAAGACAAAGAGAAAGATTATCTGCCGATTAGATATAAAATTAAATAGTTTATTTCCGATCGATTATATTCTCCTACTTACAATCGATAGATTTACGTATTCGATAAAAATCAAAGGCATCGTGCTCTCTGTTCGTATCGTCACACCGAAGCTTTTAACAATGCCGATAGCTCGAGTACCGTTTCAATTATTCCCTCGAGAAAGGTTCCTCAAGTGGCTCTTCACATTCGTAGATAAAATTTCACGTAGGCACATGCCTCGAAGAACACGACTCGCGTGGCACTCAGTCGTTCACATGAAAGGCCTCGAAGTGCTTCGATGAGCTTCGATTATCGAAGAGTATCTCTCTCTCTCTCTCTCTCTCTCTCTCTCTCTCTCTT
>NC_057685.1:6006076-6018644 GCF_014466175.1 Vespula pensylvanica | reverse complement strand
TCTCTCTCTCTCTCTCTCTCTCTCTCTCTCTCTCTCTCTAGCACTCTCTCGTATAGCGTTGAGAATGATTCGTTTACTGATTCGTAATACGAGGTCCAACGAGCTCGTGCTCGTATGCTAATGCGATACGCTGGGATTTAATTTACGAAGATTACGCGTGTCCGGATAGACGAATACGTGCTCGGAAGCACGCCGAGAATCCAAAGTATTCTTGATTAGACCGATTACGCGTCGATCGAAACGTGTATCTCATTTATCTTTGCTTCGCCAAAGAAATCGAATGATTTGTTTCTTTCCTTTTGTACTCGTTAAGAAATAGAAATAGATGGTTATCTACTTTTCATTTTATGTTATCCTCGCATCTTAAAGTACTAATCTTACGTAAATTCATAGAATTATTAAATTAATCATATATATATATATATATATATATATATATATATATATTTAATTAATTCTTAGTCTTATTAAGAAGAAGTATACTTGCTTTAATTTGTCTTTCAATTTAATTTATAATTAAATTAAATATATACATATATATATATATATACACACACATGTCATTTAATTATAATAATTATAATACTATAATAACGATAACAGATATAATTAATTAACAATAATCTGTGTTTAAAATGAGATACTTAAAAGACTCCTATGAGACTGTCAAATGTTAACGCATTTAACTATAATAATTAATAACGACTAATGTAATTTGTTTTTATTGTAGATAAGAAAAATCGGGAAACAAAGCTGTACCATCAAAAAGCATACAAGCGTCATCGTTCTGAAACATAAACAGGTAGGTAACCCTCAAGCATGGAAATTTCTGAGGGCCGAGCAATCGGCCATCTTGTCGGTGAATTATTTATCTCGATAGTTGACAGAGGGGATGAAGAAGCCCCTCGATGGAAGAGGATGCGCTACTCGGACATGGTTCTGAGCACGTACACCGTATTCACCGACGATGATCACGTTTCTTTCGTTTTCGAATCGACGGTATATCGTTCGTTGGAAATCCTGTTACCGGACATCGCTGTTTGCATCTTTTATAACCAGCTCGATGTACCCACAAACGCGTATTCGATTCCAGACGACAGATTCCAATCGTAGAAGCTTTTTTTTTTCTTTCGTTTTCTCTCTCTTTCTCTTTTCACGATATCTAATTAACTATACATCAGAAAATTTTTATCAAACCCATCGGAATAAAGATTATCGTGCGAACTACGATAAAAGAAACATTCGCTATATGATAATGGACGTCGACATTTTTTCTTTTTTTATTTTCTTCTTCTTCTTCCGTGAAATACTTTGGTGAAAAGAAGCGAAATCTTGGGAAGAAATATTTGATCCAGGAATCGTACGTTCAGAATCCTTTTGGGAGTTTGTCCAATGGTCAAAAGGCTTCTCAGCGAGTCGAACGTAGCCGAAGCGAGGTCGTCGAAGGTCCAGAAACGAGTTCTTCGCTCGTCGAATCATCCGAAGCACTTCGAGAGAGTAGCGTTCGGCCAAAGTGCCATTGCCGACTGTGTAAACTCCCTCGTCTTTGCGCGTCGTGTTTACAACGTTATGTCCGAATTGATTTGTCAGGAAAGAGAGAGAGAGAGAGAGAGGATGAAGAGTAGCGGACAGAGTGTATCGAAGGGTCGTCTCAACGCTCCTCTATGGGTCTTCCAAGCATGAGGGTAGAAAAGAGAGGTGAGAAAGCGACAGAGAGAGAGAGAGAGAGAGAGAGAGAGAGAGAGAAAGATGGTCCACCAAGAGGACTTCAAAATCGAGCATCATCCCGAGGGAACTCGTCGAACGTTGGGTATTTAGATACGCGTGTACCTACTGACAACTCGTGTCTGTCGATTAATCTTCGATTTGTCGGAGTCCCTTTCGAAAATACTTTTGTGAAAGATCAATGACGTTTCTATACAATATTAGCACTCATATCTACATACATACATACATATATATATATATATATATATATATATATATATACTGGGAACATATTATGTATAATTGTGTATAGTTCAACATTAAAAAAGAATTGTATCATCAGAAATTTCACATGTCCATTTTAAAAACTATCTATGATGTTACTATGTAATATACATTTATATGAAAAAAAGTATCATATATTATTATTCGTTTAATCGGTCAAATTAAAGAGAAAAAATGTTTATCATTCGTTACACATATCGATAATGATTTGTGTGTTAATTGCATATTCTTTACTCGTTCTTTCCATCTGGTTTATGAACTCAAGAAATTCGAGATGAGACAATGGTACAAATTGGAGTTCAAAAAGTATCGCTATCCCTTGGGAATTCTTACTTTCTTTCTCTCTCTCTCTCTCTCTTTCTCTCTCTTTCTTCTTCGTTCGGAAGACCCTTCGTCTTCTTCAACCCCGATAGAGTTTGGCGTGTGTCCGAACATGTGGGTTTGCAATCATCATCAACGATCTACGA
Source organism: Vespula pensylvanica (assembly GCF_014466175.1). Lineage (NCBI taxonomy): Eukaryota > Metazoa > Arthropoda > Insecta > Hymenoptera > Vespidae > Vespula > Vespula pensylvanica. Next base: position 6,016,185 of record NC_057685.1, on the reverse strand, counting down.
TATTCCGGATGTGCTGACCATCATACGAGTTGCCTTTAACCACCCACCCCTCCAGACCTATAGTCTTCCTTTTTGCTCTTTCTCTCTCTCTCTCTCTCTCTCTCTCTCTCTCTTTCTATTTCTCTCTCTTCCTCTCTCTTTCTCTCTATCTCTTGTTCAACGTTCTGCGCCACTACGGCCAATTCGTCTCGTTCGAGCAGCCCGAAACGGCTGTTTCTACAGTTTAATCACGATGTCCGAAGGGTTAAACTCACCCCCGCAGCCACTTCCAATGGCGTGGACCGAGTCACCCTTTTGCTCCCCCGAATGAAACGTTGAAGGTGCTCCTATCAACGAGAGGGCGAACGATACGAAAGGATGACGGGTTGTGTCCGAGTGATTGCACATCTTCGGCAAGTCCTTTTATGCTTCTCCATTTTGGATGGGTATTTACGTATAATCGATTCCAACACTATTTTTCTACGAGTAAAAATATTTGAAAAATTTAAAAAGAATGAAAGAGAGGGAAAGAGAGAGAGAATACATACTTCAAGTATTTATACACACACAAACACACATACACTCACTCACACGCACATATATATGCGTAAAAATCATTAAATGATTAAAGGGATTGATTAACTTGTTAAAAAAAGGAATCGAAAGGATTTATTTTCCCTCTCGCGCCCTCCCCCCTCAATCTCGTCGAAAAGTTCAATTTTCTCGAAAAAGATAGATCGTAAGAAAAAATAGTCTCGTACATTTTCGACCTATTTTTCCTTTCTTCTTCTCTCCATAAAATCTCTAGATGTTCAATCGTATTAGAGAAAAAAGAAATAAATATATATATATATATATATATATATATATATAGATAGATAGATAGATAGATAGATACCTATATATAGAGATATATATTTCGTTCGAACGCTCGTTTTCGTCGGTTCAATCTAAACCTGATTATGCAAAACCACGTGTTCACGTCCTGCCGCGTTAATTCGAAATGTCCGAAGACCGCTTAAAGACTTAACGGGAGATATATCCGCGCGGCCATTCCGGTTAACGCAGGATTTATCCAACGTTTCCACGTTCCAGAGTGACCATTTGGAAACAACTTCTCCGTTGGTGAATTCCTCTGGTAAGTAGTATTCTCTCTCTCTCTTTGTGTTTCTCTTGGTCTCTCTCTCTCTCTCTCTCTCCCTCCTTCTCTCTCTCTCTCTCTCTCTCTCTCTCTCTCTCTCTCTTTCTCTGTCTCTCTTTTTCTCCTTGCACGATCGCGGAACGAAGAAGACGAGGGCTAGCCTGGAAAGCATTTTATTCCCCGAGCGAGCACCGTTGGCTGTTTGGCAGCGGAAGACCATCTGGCGATTCCCTAACTCCCACTGACGGTTCATCGAAACCCCGACGGAGAGGTCTAATGACGTATAACGCGTTCGTCCATCGCCTTTTCTCTCTCTCTTTCTCTCTTTCTCTTTCGTTCTCTTTCTCTCTTTTCTTCTTCTCTCTTTTCGACTACTTGCTAGTCTCTTCTCAGGGGTCAAGCGTTCCGTTCGCTGACCCTTAATGCGATCGATTCGAGCGAAAATTCAAGGACCCTCGAAGAACGCACTTAATAACGCAATTACCATTATTGCTGAAGTTTAGAACGACGCATATGGCACGGACGACGCTCTCGTACTTTTATTTTCACACCTCTCTCTCTCTCTCTCTCTCTTTCTCTCTTTCTCTCTCTTTCGTCTCTGTCTCTGTCTCTCTCTTTTTCATTAATGGTCGTGTTCCATTATCCTGGAAAGACTCATGAATCTGATGGGATCATTTTAATTAATTTGTCGAAGTATTAACGTTTAAATATCACTTTCGAGATTACTATAAAATTGGTAATGGAATTCATCACGTATAAATGAGTCTAGATACGTTAGTGTAAGTTGATATATTGGGTGGGCCGATATTTCAAAGGTTTATGATATTCACGGTAGATAAGTAAAAATCTTAAAATTAATCCTTTCGATGTAAATTCACTTTTATTATTTTGTTATGAGATATTAAATACTATATATATATATATATATATATATATATATATATATATATATACATGCTATATATCAGAATATTTTTATATAATTATAATTTAATACTCGTGTGAACAATATTTTTTGGAAAGGTTTCAAATCACTACTATTGTTAGATCAAATAATTTTGCGTATCACGTTAATTAATATTTTATTATCCTTTCGAAATACGTTCCGAAATACGATCTTTCATCACTTATATTAACATGGAATAATTTCGATTGAATTTACATTCGATAAATTCGCGGCACGAAATTTCCACGTAAACCCTGGAAAATCTAGTAAACTCACGCGATATAGAGGATATAAATATATGCAGGCTCGCGGTTTAATTTATAACCAATGCGAGTAATTACGGGTTCGAATCATACGTAGTCGGAGTACGCGCACGGAACAGACCGATATCGATCTCGTTCGTTCGTTGTGTCCAATGTGGCAAACATTTTTTTGCAATTTTTTATTTTTCCTTTCGTTCTTCTTCGCTTCTTTTTTTCTTCTCTTTCTTCCATTCTCAAACTATTACAATAAAAATACGACAGGGGATCTTGTAGGTATGTACATAAATAGAAATAATGCGGAAGCATCGGGTCACTTAACTTTTCTTTCTTTTCTTTTTCACCAAACTCGTACTTTTCCTAAATCAATCGCAAAATCGATTCATTCGTAGGTAGTCGATTAATTAATTATACGTTTAATTTGACGAGCCGCCATTACGAGCCGTGTAATGGCCGTCTATCGAACTAGCTCCATTTCTAAATTCCCAGTATTTTGAATCTACCGCGTTACCGATCGATGATAATCGTTTTTTAATGAATGCCAACGAAGATATATCGCGAGATAAAAGCCGGTTCGCTCTCGACGTCGAACGATCTCGCTCGAGGACGGATCGTTATCGCTTTTGCTTGCCCTCCCAGAGAGAACGAGTGTGTATGTGTGTACGTTAATGTGTGTGTGTGTATGTGTTTGTGTGTGTGTGTGTGTGTGTAAGAGAGAGGAAAAGAGAGAAAGAGAAAGAGAAAGAGAGAGAGAGAGAGAGAAAGACAGATAGAAATAGAATGCAACGTAGTAAAGTTTTGTCCTGCCCAGTAATACAGCGATAATTCTGGAAAATCGCGGCTCGCTTTATTCGACGCACGAACGGCCAACGATAACTATCGCAAATGTTGAAGCTCTTATGTTTACGTGCCAAACGTACGAATCGAGTAACGGTTCGTTGCCTGCACCAGCATATCGAGGGGGAAAAAGAGAAAGAGAGAGAAAGAGAAAGAGAGAGAGAGAGAGAGAGAGAGAGAGAGAGAGAGAGAGAAAGAGAGAGAAGAATCGTTTGCTGGCTTGCAGTATAGACGACCTTGATTTTGTACAGGCATGCTAACATTTAACAGGTTTCTCTCTCTCTCTCTTTCTCTTTCTCTCTTTCTCTCTCTCTCTTTGTTTTTCACGAAAATAATTATTGACTTTGTTGTTTGTAAGAAGCATAAAAAAAGTGTTTCGTGTGATCGCGATCGAAAATCGATGACAATGTCGAGACGATGAATGTAGATCGTTTTCTTGGAAGTTATTTCTTTTTTCTCTTTCTTTTTAATTTTGATAATGATCGACAATGAATAGATTGAAGGAAGAAAATCATTCGTAATTATTGACCCTAATAGGGAATAAGTAACGCGTTAATAACGAGGTCAACGATGATACGCGATAGAACGCTTCGTCCTCGAACGAGATTCATGGGTGCTTCGTGGCAAAAAAAAAAAGCTCGATCGCGAGAGAATTTCGCGGAAAATAACGGCGAGATCACAGAGAAACGGAAGAGCCCACATGCCACGTGTTTTTAATAATTGATCATCTACGGCTGGCGCTAGCGAGAATCCCTCGTGTAATCTCAGAACTCTGGTATAATCGTTCCATTCTTTGGACTACTTTCGATCGACCCACGGCTGGCTTTAGTTAACCAACGTTAATCAAACTTCTTCCTTCTGACGAAAAAAAGAAAAAACAAAAAGAAAAGAAGAAAACATGAATTAGAAAAAAAAAGAAAGTGAAAAGAAAAATGTCCTCGCGGTCTCGACATTAAATCTTTCTTCGATCACGATTGATGTTTTTATACGAAAAAAAAAAAAAAAAAAAAAAAAAAGAAAAGAACAAAAAGAAAGAAAAGCACGATGAATTTCATACGAGAGGATCGACAAAAACGAGCAAACAAAAAAAAAGAAAAGAAAGAAAAAGAAGAAAAAAAGAGGGAGAGAGAGAGAGAGAGAGAGAGAGAGAGAGAGAGAGAGAGAGAGAAATAGAAACAGGATCGATGGCAATAAAAATCGGTTTCCTTCATCGAAAGGATATCGTTTGCAGTATCAAGTTTGGAACGTGAAAAAAAAAGAAGTGTAACCGTCGAAAAAGGTTAAAGTCCCGGAAAAACGTTCGAGGGGTATGAAATCGTGGCTGGTATGAGATTCGCGAGGGAAAAAGGGTTCGGGATTCGTAAAAAATCGAGAGCACTGAACGAGAGGCATAAAGAGTATAGGTACTAGTTCTGGCCTTTTGGACTGGCTACGGGTTCATAAAGTCCACGCTTTTGGCCCGATTCGTTGCTTTACCGTTGGCTTTCTCTCTCTCTCTCTCTCTCTCTCTCTCTCTCTCTTTTTTGCACTGATTCTCGTTCTCTCTCTTTCTCTCTCTCTGTCTCTCTCTTTTTCGCACCGATTCTCATTTTCTCTCCTTCTCTCTTCCTCCCTGTTTCTCTCCATCTCTCTCTTTCTCTCTCTTTCTTTCTCTCTCGCTAACTCACTCACTCCCTGAGGGTTTTTCGAGAGTGGGTGGTTGGCGGAAGCAGCCGTCGGCAACCACCAGCAGCAACACCGGCAGCAACGGGTCCCTTTTCAGGGCTGCTTGGCCGTGGGTAATCGGTTTAATAGGCGGTCCATCGAGAAAGTTAAAACCGGCTCCGCGGAAAATGGCCGCCGTTAATCCCTTTTTCGGGCTTCTGGCATGAAATGAGATTTCTGTTAGGAAACGTACGAGTGCGAGAACCGTCGCATAGTATCTGTGTCTCTCTTTCTCCCTTCCTCTATCTCTTTCTCGTTCTCTCTCTTTCTCTCTCTTCGTACACACTCACTCACTCTTTCTCTATACGACGATTCGAGGATTCTACGGGAGTGTGCAGGTGCACAAGTTGCGTACGCGACCCACATAGAAGGCAGAGATTTACACGCGTCTAGAGAGTGAGAGTAAGAGTGAGAGAGGGAGAGAATGAGAAAGAGAAAGAGAGAGAGAGAGAGAGAGAGAGAGAGAGCGTATGTGATGCGTTCGTTCTTGCGTGTCGGTCCTGTACAGGGGTAGATTTAGGGACAAAGCAAGAGAGAGAGAGAGAGAGAGAGACAAAGAAGTTCTCCACTGCCATTAGCCGCACACTCGCAAAGCCGCTACAACACGATTCATACATTTTCCTGGAGGATGAAAAAACAGGCTGCTCCGAGTCCTAAACACCAAAAGCAACCCTCGTTCGCGGCGGCTGAGGCGGTGGTGGTCCAGTAAGTCGCTACCCTTCATGTATTTTCTACTGCCCTTTTCTCCTTTTCTCTTTTCTTCCTTCCTTCCTTCCTTCTTTCCTTTTTACCTTCTTTCCTTCTTTCTTTCTCTCTTTCTATCTTTCTTTCTTCCGTTTTCTTTTCTTTGTCTTTGTCTTTGTCTTTGTCTTTGTCTTTGTCTTTACATTAGCTCTCCCTCTTTGCTTTTTCCTTAACCGACGCTACCTTTGTTCTTTCTTTCTTTCCCTTTTTTTTTCTTTTTTTTTTTTTTAGTCGAGTTTTAGCGTCGTCATGGCCTCCGGAAATACCTTCACGAAATTCTTCTCGTCGCATCGCTTTTTTAATTACTCCAAATTAACACGCCTACCGTAAAGCGGTTAATCTTACACGGTTAACTTTGTCCGTAACCAAAATGATTTTATTTTCCTAAACGCGACGATTCTTCTACGACGGTTTCTTCTTTTTTCTTTTTCTCTTTCTTTTTTTTTAAAATCGTCTATTATCCAAGGCTAAATCATACAGAAAGATACATACCAATCCTCGATGATCTGAAATCGAGTAAATTTAATTTGAATCAGATGTTTTTTTGCCAGATTAATTTCGTCCTCATCGATCGATATTTTTCTATTATAACATCTTTTGATAGTTTTAATAATTGTATGATGTAGAAATTATTTTATTTCGCGCCTATTATCGTCAGTTATAATTATTATAGTTTTAATTACTAGTTTAATGGTTATTGTTTATAATGGTTAATGTTTATTCATGATTCATTATGCATCTGTGCAAAATATATATTACGCATATTTATGAAAATTATATTTCTATTCTATACTACAAAAGTATAGATATTATAAAAAAGAAAAGAAGAATAATTTATAGAACTACAAAAAGAAAAGATAAATAAATTCTCTTCGATATTTAAACTTTCGTTCGATACTGAATTCCAACAAAATAGATCAAGTAAGAAGATTCATCTATTGGATTTGGTTTTCTTCTTTTCATTGGCGATACATTGCCATTGTTTGTCGCGAAAACAACGAACGAACTGAAAGAACACGGGTACGCGTATCGCAGCAACGACAATACGCAGGGAACTAATTCCAAGCATTTATCTACCAACCACAGCTACGACAGTAGAACTAGGTTGAGGGGAGAGACTTTCGTTTCCGGATAGAAACGGAATAACGGAGACGATAACGTTGATAGAGGAATTGCTAGGGATTACTGAGAGAAGAGAAGAGGATCGAAATACGGAGAATCTGTTTAAGCTTCTTCGTTATGATTACATTTACGATTATTTCATTTCATACAAGTTTGATTTGTGAATTTTCGTAAGAGCGAATTGTTACGAATGAAAAGAAAAAGCGAAAAAAGAAAGAATGAAATGTATTTATTTTTAATTATTCTTTAAGTAATTGTTTTTTTTTTTTTTTTTTTTTTTAACGTACATACACCATTTTGGTACTTACATATCAGTTATTATGTTTTTCAATCATCATCATTTTTCGAACAAACTTTTCTTTCAATGCGAATAAATCTTCGCTGATTATTATTTCTTTTTTTTTCGTTAATTATAACACTTTTCTTTTCGCGGTACTAAACATTTCTTTAACGAATGTATGCTATCTTCGTATCAAAATTTTTATACATTTTCTTTTGAGTAAGAAAGAGAGAGAGAGAGAGAGAGAGAGAGAGAGAGAGAGAGAGAGAGAGAGAGAGAGTAAAAGTATAGATTAAGTTTTGTTATGCCTTGGAAGAGTATTTCACGTTGTTTTTGCCTCTTTTTCGCGTCTTTCTTCTCGTTCGAGAATTCTGCAAGAGTTCTTCAGACGAACTATGGTGGAAGAAGAGATAGAAGGAGAAAGAGAAGAAGAAGAAGAAGAAGAAGAAGAAGAAGAAGAAGAAGAAGAAGAATGAGAGAACGATCGAATGCCAAGAAAGAGAAAGAGCGAAAGAAAGAAAGAAAGAAAGAAAGAGAAGGAAGGAGAAAGAGAGAGAAAGAGGAGAACAACGAGAGGGTACTCTCAGTGTGAGAAATCGATGAACGCGATCGAGAGGTGGCCGCGAGAGGTAAAACAAAATCGCAGACAATTCCTTGGCGTGTTGAGTCTGTCTCTCTTTCTCTCTCTCTCTCTCTCTCTCTCTCTCTCTCTCTCTCTCTCCGTCTGTCTTGGTCCACCCCCACTTTCTCTTTCTCTCTCTTTCTCTCAAGAGAGTGATGGAAGTGGATAAGCTGTGGGAGGAAACGGGAGCTCTTTCTCTCTCTTCCACCATGTTTCTCTTTACTCTTCGTACGTGTATTCACATATATATATATATATATATATATATATATATATATATACGCAGACAGAGCGTATCTGTATTTATGTACACGCAAACACACATAAACTTATATATATATATATATATACATATCCACACACACATGTATATACATACACGTATAGTACAGATATATTTCTATACCTGCGCAGCTCGCGTCTTCGGCATCGGCAGTCGTCTCCACCTCCTTTTTCTCCTTCTCTTCCTCCTCCTCTTCCTCCTCCTCTTTCTCCTCTTTCTCTTCCACCTCCACGAGCCTCCCTGTGCTTGGCTTCGTTGGCTCCTAATTAAACATCCAGCTCGCTCGAATCCCGAGTCGACTTGGCCGTCGATGTTCCGATATTAGTCCCCCTACTACTCTCCCCATTCTCTCTCTCTCTCTCTCTCTCTCTCTCTCTCTCTCTCTCTCTCTCTCTCTCATCTGAGACTCGAAGAGAGACCTACCTAGCATTCCTCCCCCGCAGAAATCCCTTACAGTCTCCGCGTGCACGGAGTAAGCAACGCCGTGCGCCTTTATATAAATAGATTACAAGGAAGAAAAAAGCTTGACGATCGATCGGCCACTACCGAAACGTACCCCGCAACGGGTACGACGACGACGACAACGACGACGACGACGACGACGACGACGACTACTACTACTACTACTACTACTACTACTACTACTACTACTACTACTACTACTACTACTACTACTACTACTACTACTATTACTACTACTACTACGACGACGACGACGACGACGACGACGACGACGACGACGACGACTACGACGACTACGACGACGACGAGAAGGACGAGAAGAAGGACTAAGGAGAACGAGTAGAAGGAGGTAGAGAAAGAAGAGGAGGAGGAGGACAAGGAGGAGGAGGAGGAGGAGGAGAAGGAGAGAACCTGGAGGGTTTCGAGAGAGTTAGAGAGAGATAGAAGACTCGTATTATCCCTCGTGTAGTCCGTACTTCGTACCTTCGTGCATCCTTGGAAACCGATTTGCTGTTGCCGTTGCTACTCTCATTACTGTCCTCTACTTCGATAAAAAGGGATAATAATATGAGAGAGTGTACGTTTAACAGTCCTGGATAATCGAAAGGATGAGGAATGAATTTTGAGCTAATTTTAATTGTATTATCACAATTTTATATCTCTCTTCTTCATAGATACGTTCTACTATGTATGTACGTGGGAACGTATGAAAGATATCGTGACAAAGTGATGTTTGTTATGTATTCGATCTATGGTACTTGGTTGAACTTATATACAAGATGCTACTGTAGCAATCATGATAGAATAAAGATAAATTATTGATCATTCTTGAACAAATAAATCGTGATTGTGAAATAAAATTTTTGTTTCTTTCTTCTTGATGAATTTTCGTTTCCGAAAAAGTCGATAATAAAGATTATTAATTAAACATCAATATATATATATATATATATATATATATATATATATATATTTGTGTGCGCGTGCATGCGTGTATGCTGCGTATATTTTGATCGTTCGTTATTCCTTTCTTAAAAAAAAGAAATAAAAAAGAGGCTCGCTTCACAATCCCGATTTATTTCATTTCTTTTTCTTTTTCTTTGTTTTTTTTTTTTTTTTTTTTTTTTAAGGAGAAATCAACCCCTTCTCAATCGTATCATGATTACCGGGTCAATCCTTTATATGTATACGTGTATACACGCACTTACACGTATACTATAATACTAGATAGAAAAAGAGAAGATGGTAGAGACTCCAATACTACCCTGCCGAACTGTCCAGACTACGTACCCGGATCCAACAACTATCCAGCGTTAGCAGCAGAAGTAGCAACAGAAGCAGCAGCAACAGCAGCAACAGCAGCAGCAGGAACAGCACGCTGAGCATCTCAAACACGATCTTGTATTCCAAGCTGGCCGTTGGGTGCCTGGCAGCGCCTACGAGCGAGAGAATAGTCATTAACTAAATAACGGCCCGATCTCTCCAACATTCACCTTCTCTTCTCTCTCTCTCTCTCTCTCTCTCTCTCTTTCTCTGTCTCTCTGTCTCTCTCTTTCTTTCTCTTTTTCCTTTTACGCTTCTCTGTCTGTCTCTTTGTCTTACGAACTCTTCGACGGCCGAATGGCCGTTCTTCGTACACCTCCAACCCCACTAACCCTTCAGAAAGAAGTTAGCCAGTGTGAGAAAGAAGAGAAGCTACGGGAAAAGAAAGAAAACCAAGAGATTAGAA
>NC_057685.1:5958576-6001076 GCF_014466175.1 Vespula pensylvanica | reverse complement strand
TAAAAAAAAAAAAGGAAAAAGGAAAAGGTAAAAAAGGCGTCGAAATCGAAAGGGTCCAGCGGGTCGCGAGACTCCGAAGACAAGAGACATCGTCTCTTCCCTTTCTCGAAGAAACGTTTGGATTTTGTCGGTGCACTTTTCGACGAAAGTGCCGTGCCATTAATAGTCCGACCGAAAGTGAACGGGAGACGTTTTTACGTGATTGCATCACGAGCTCTATAAACTCTTTCTATCTCTCTTTCTTATTTTCTTTTTCTCTTCTCTCTCACTTTTCCTATCATCCTTGATAATTCATCGAAACTATTAAATCGTCCATTTAAATATCGAACGTTAAATAATCTAAGAAACTTATTACAATTTTATATTGAACCAGAATAGTCTTTAATTATTTTAAGAAGCATTTTCTCTCTCTCCGTTTGTCTCTCTTTTCCTTTCTATCTTCGATCTGTCGTCGTCGATAATTTAACGAGATCGAAAAGTCATCGAAATTGTTTCTTGACTTCTCTATTTGTAACTGTTTAATAATGTAGCAAAAGATGGACGATCTTATGCAGAGGCTCATTTTTCCAATAATTTCATTCGAATTTTTTCAATCTCGCTCATTCACTTTCTCTCTTCATCTTCTTCCCTTTTCTCTTCTGAAACATGGAACATTGTTTCACATCGACGCGGTAGGCAATCACATAAATAACTCAAGAACCAAAATCGGACGGTGGCGAGTAAATCGCGCGATTTCACATTCACGGTCTGCAGGGAAAACACGCGAGGGGTTGAGAAACTCTCTCTCTCGCACTTTCTCTTCAAAAAAAAAAAAAAAAAAAAAAGAAGAAGAAGAAGAAAAGAAAAAAGTAAGGAAAAGAAAAAGAGAGCAGAGAAAGAAAATAGAGTAAAAAAAGAAAAGAAAAAAAAGAAAAAAAAAAGAAAGCACTCGGGAGAAGGAGTCGCGGTAATCCCGTCAAACCATATTGAAAGTCGTGGGTCCGAGGATTAGAGACCAATGGTGGGAGATAGAAGATCGGAAAAGAAGCGAAGAGCAAAAGAAAATGGAATAAGAGAGGAAGTGAAAGAGAGAGAAAGAGAGAGAGAGAGAGAGAGAGAGAGACCTGCGAGATTCACTCCCTACGAGGTAAAAAGAAAAATAGGTTTATACGAAGCGAGCCACCAGAGAGTAAGGAGAACTTGAGTTATCGGTACTCGTTAGATATTCCTTTTTATGTGTTCTAAGCAATAAACGAAAGAAGAGGTGAAAGTGCTTGCGAAAAGGACACCACTAAGATGGACAAGGATGTACTACGTAGATAGGGACATATATGTATGTAGGTGACGAAGAAATAAGGAAAGAAGAACGAAGAAGAAAGAAAGAAAGAGATGGAGATTGGGAGGGAGAGTTTTTGCATGGGCCAGGCTCCCCCGGGGGTCATCACTCGCACTTCGGGGACAGGGCAGTGTCCAGTTGTCCCGGGCAAAGCGCGTCGTGTCCACCCCATCGCCTCCGCCATTCGATCCGTTCGGTCCCGGCCTGACAACTGATATTGCGTGATCTATGGCCCCGAGCATTGCACACTTGGGACAAAACTGACCTGTTCGCCCTCTTTCCCTTCCCTTTCCTATACCAGTCTACCGACTCGATCGTTCAACCCTCCAAACTGGACTCTACCGACGTTTCTCTCTTTCTCTTTTTCTTTTGCTTTTCTTCTTCTTCTTTTTCTTTTTTTTTTATCTTTTCCTTTTTTTTTCCTTTTCTTTCCTTCTTTTTTTTTCCACTATCGGCATCCTTCTTGCGCTAACTTTCCACCCTAAACTCGAGCCTCGCGATCTCTTATCCTACGCGAGAAAATAAATATGTGTGTATATATGTATTCTTTGTATATGTATTGGGATGAAAAGAGAGGCGTGTGCCGAAGAAAGAGAGAGAGAGAGAGAGAGAGAGAGAGAGAGAGAGAGAGAGAAGAAGCAAGCAACAAAGTAATAGATGTCCTCGGACCCTTCGCCGCTCTGCCAGCCTAGGACAGTGTCCACTTCGTCAATAAAAAATCACGGCATAATAGAAAAAGAAGAGAACGTGAAGGAAGAAAGAGGTCGTCGAGGTCCAAGCTATGTCGGCCCCATGAGATATCTACCGAGCAACCCTTAAAAAAAAAAAAGAAGAAAGGAACTCTCTACCAGGTCCCTTTCAAATATTTATAGACGCGATTTCACCATGCTGCGTTTTCGCTTTTCCTATGGTAGTTGTGTGAAAATGAAACGTATGCGGATTATTGTGAATCGTTTTAGCTTTCGTTTCAACGAAATTGTCTATCCTAGTCTGGCCGATCCTTATCTCTACTCCTCTTTCTTTCTTCTTCTTTTTTTTCTTTTTTTCTTTTTTTTTTTTTGATTTTTTCTTACGAAAAAAGACGAAAGAAGAAAAATATCTAACGAGTTTGAAAATATTGCGTAGGGATGATCGAGTTAAAAAAAATTCTGAAATATTTTTACGCTTATGTTTTATCACTTGTATTCTTTCTTTTTTCTCTTCTTACGAATCGAACGGCCAACGAAAAAGAGAAATGAAAAGAAAAAACGAAGTTCCTCGGCTTATCGATCAATTTGTAAAAGTCGCTTTGGTCTAATTGCAAGAGAAGGCGAGATAGTCGGTGAGTCGACCAGGACGGGAATACCGTAACCGAGCTCACGATAATGTCAGCTGGTCAATGAGGAAGTGGGTGGACGGTGTACCGTTGGGAGCCACAGATTACGATACATACATATGTTACACGCGATGTCACCGTCGAAATGAAAATAAGGTATACGTATATATGTATCTATCTATGAAATTCCACTGGCAAACTATGAACTATCGATATGGGGAGAAAATCGAAAAAGTCCAACTTCTTTTCTCCCTGGAGTAAAACTCGTTTCAACTTTGAGGACACCTTTCTTTTTTCTTTTTTTTTTTTTTTTTTTATTCTTTCTCTGTTCATTCATTTGGAAAACCATTCGTCGTAAATATACGATTTTTCTCACTTATTTCATACGTTTTCATTAATTTTGAACTGACTGAAATTTTAATCTCTATCGCATATTATGAAATATTGTAATGTTTTCTTTGTTTTTTTTTTTTTTTGAATGAAAGACTATGACTAATTAACAATAAAGAAAAAATAATAATAATGATAGTAATAATAATAATAATAATAATAATAATAATAATAATAATAATAATAATAATAAGTAATCGGTAAAATCACTGGGCAAATATATTTTCCTTGTAAAAAATAAAGTATATACACCAAACTTCCGTCGATCTTTTGCGTTTAGTATAGCGTTAAAATAGGTTTATTGAAATTTATTAATATTTTAATCCAACGATCCACGAACCCATTGACTTTCTTACGATCGATGAAGTTTCGAAATAATTGACGTCACTGAAAGATATAGCTCATACATTTCGCTCGTAAATAAATCAATGTGAACGTCATCGAAAAAAAAAACTAAGAGAGAGAGAGAGAGAGAGAGAGAGAGAGAAAGAGCCAAGGGATCGTTAGAGTAAAGTCGTGAACGAACTCGAGATAGAAGAAGGTAACGTTGAATTTTTCATGTCCGATAAGATCACGGTGGCACATTCTCATAAACGTCTTGACGAATTTAAAGGCCTAACTGGGAATGAGGCCGACGATGTCGATGGTTTCGCGCATCGACAATGCGCGTCGACACCTTATGGCACGCGCGTCTGCGTTTACGCGGCTGCCGAACATATGTAGTTATGGGGGTTACGGATGACAGGAAGCACTTTAAGCCAGACTAAACTGCGCCTTAAACATGGAAATTTCCAGGCGTTCCACGAAATTCCCTTAAATCGTGCGCAGCACGACGGTATAAACGTCAGACATCGACGAATACCAAGAGCGAAGTTACGGAATAACGAACGAACGAACGAACGAACGAACGAACGAACGAACGAACGAACGAAGGAAGGAAGAAACGAACGAAGGAACGAACGAGGGCCCTTATATACCTTTGTATATGTATGTGCGTGTGGGTGTGTCATTAGCATTCGTCGATACACCACGTTCCCTTTCGAATCGTACGGTGATCTTAAATTATAATTTCTCTTGGTTATATCCTTTCTACTTCTCCTCTTTCTCCTCCACCTCCACCTTTTCATCCTCATCCCCTTTTCTTATGCGATTAACGAACGGATATAAATTGCGAAAGCAAATAGAGATTACGGATCGACTTTCGGAAATGTCGTGGTTGTATGGAGTAAGCCTGAGTGTAGTATATTCAGAGACAGAAGAAGCAGAGAGAAAGAGAGAGAGAGAGAGAGAGAGAGAGAGAGAGAGAGAGAGAGAGAGAGAGAGAGAGAAAGAGATTCTTATCTTCTTCGGTGAATCGTCAAATTCGCCGTAGGGAGTGTTACGAAGGAGCTTCCGTGCACGTGTCGTGGACAATAGATAATCTTTCATCGCGATCCACTCTCCTCGATCTTATCAATTTTTAATCGAGCAAGAATAAATCGAACGATTCTAACCGAATTGGATATGGCTGAGAGGAAGGGATAAGTGTATGGTTAGGCGCGTTAGGCGACAAAATTTTTCTAGAATTTCGCGAGATTTCTCTGACAAAGCCGAGAGCCCTTACGATCAGTAGACGGAATTAGTTCGACAGTCGATACCGAAGCCGAAGTGGGGCTTACGGATCAGTACGGATCGAGTTCGTCGCTTTCTGCGGGAGAGATTTATATTCGACTAATCCTAGAGCAATACCATTCCGTGGTGGAGAATAGCTTGGGGTGGTAGGTAGCAAGTAGTAGGTACCTACGCGATGCTATGAGAAAGGAGGGGTGAACGGGGGAAGTAACGTAAGAGGAAGAGATCGGTTAATTGAAGTATTTCTTATCTAAAAACTGGTGATCCAGCAGAGCCGCGAGGTGGAAGACCTTTGATCCGTTAAGGTCTGCTTGCTCGTGATTGCAGCGTTCTTGTCTTCTCTTATAATTGATATTGGACTAGTGGGTTGGGTGGTGTGTAAGTATCGGTGGTGCTGATGGTAGTGGTGACGAGGCGAGCCTGGGTTGGGTGGTTGGGTGGTGCAGAGCTTCCTACTCGGACGAGTAGAGCCAGTCTGAGCTAAAGGATCCATCGTTAGATGCGCCAAAGAGAAGGAGAGAGAGAGAGAGATGGTCGAAGGAAGAGGATCGAGGACCGCTCGATGGTCATGGAAAGGCACGCTTGGAAGGGACGACGGGAGCAGCAACCACCGGCAGCCCTAATCCCCGATGGCCTCGTCTTCGAGAATAGTTGGTAATCCAACGGGATAGTTGGAGATCACCGAGTTACACCGGACACACTCGAGCGCCGAAGGAGGAGACTGCCAGACCCTTTATTGGCACCCGGCGCTAAGGTGGATATCCGAAGAGAGTTCAGACTTGGGAAACTCGCTAGTTGCACGTCCAAGGACCGTCGGAGTCGAATTTCGACGCGGACCGTTCATCGCTGGACGAGGAGTTGGTTGGTTAGGGGTGAGTCGAAAGGGGAAGAGAGAGAGAGAGAGAGAGAGAGAGAAAGTGGATAAGACTACGACGAGATAGAGCAACGTAGTAGCATCAGGACTGGCTGGCTGGCTGGCTGGCTGGCTAGCTAGCTAGCTAGCTAGCTACGTTAGAGGGTCAAACTTACGGGAAGGCGGTAAACGCTTAATGTTCCAAGTCCAAGCTGAATCCAGGCTAAGGACTTATCCTCGTATACTTAATGGGAAGGGTCTAAGGAGTCGAGAGAGAGAGAGAGAGAGAGAGAGAGAGAGAGAGAGAGTGAGAGAGAAAGAGAGAGAGAAAGGAAAGAGAGATATGCCGCTACGTTAAGACGCGGAATGCTACAAAACGGATCAGTGCCTTGTATCTCGACGGCTATATCGTATGCTTCCCTAAAGAGGTATATCGTTAGATTCCAACGCAATCCGGTTGGCGTTCTTCGAGTCCTATGAAACATCGATCGGTTCCTCGTGAACGTAATTAGAAGCGAAAAAGGAAGGATATTATGGAATGGGACTCCTTTCCGCGATGATACTTTCTAAAAGTCTACGAGTCTTCGATTATCATCGTGTATGCTTCAACGATGTCGATGTTTCCTATTCGCGGAACATAAGATATCTCTATGGTATGACGGGGACGAGCAGGAAGCGAGAATTCCGTGTGCTCCGTGCGTGTCAGATATTCGAGTTGGACGACAGGGATACGCTTTTTCATTTTACACCGACGTATCCGGTGGGAAGCCTGAAAACACCTGATGGATCGAACACGCGAAGCTCTCTTCGCGTACGGAGGAGTGGAGAAAGGATGGAAGAAGGATGGATAGATGGATGGATGGATGGATGGATGGAAGGAAGGAAGAAGGAAGGAAGGTAGCTAAGAGATAGAAAGAGAGAACGAGATAAATAGAGAGAAAGAGAAGCTCGCAAAGTAGTGAGTGGGAGTAAGAGGAGTAGGAGGTAGGAAGAAGAAGGAAGAGAAGGAGAAGAAGAAGAAGAAAAAGAAGAAGAAGAAGCAGAAGAAGAAGAAAAAGAAGAAGAAGAAGAAGAAGAAGAAGAAGAGTAGGAGAAAGAGACGGTCGACCGAGTCGAGTCCCGTATCGAAGGTAGAAACTTGGTTAATGCGTCGTATATTACCGTAATGGTGACTCTAAGTAGGAATTACATATGCGACGCACTCGTCGCGTACCTTCACGTCAGTATAAACGACATATTTCAAGAGGCCAGAACCCGGCGTAAGCTCATCGGCCTGGGCACGCTACGTGCCTCGCTCCCAGATAGTATAACAAATAGAGCACTGCCCGGCTCGATAATCGTGGAATTTGGAATTCAATATCTCCACCGGGACGCGTGTTCTGGGTAGTCAATTCGCGCTCCTTTGACGTTTACATCGTGATTCGATAAAAGCCAGACACGGCCATTCTTCGTCCATCGAGCGATCATCGACACCAACGAGAGACGACTGTCTCTGCCTACTTTTCCATCTCCCCCGCCAATCCTTAAGTCGTAACGTGTCTCTATCTATCTCCTTTTCTTTCTCTCTCTCTCTCTCCCTCTCTCTCTCTCTCTTTCTTTCTCTGTCCTTCTATTTCAGGTTGCCTACTACCGGTCTCCGGACGCGATCGTACCCGTACCGCGTATCGATAGCGACTAAACGTCGACGATCTTTTCGATCCTATTGACTCGTGACTACCATCCTGTCGGCTCCTTTCGCTCGTCTTTCCGGTAGTCATGATCTTTTATCGCTCGGTGTATAACAATTTATATTATTTAAACGTATCATTTCTCAACCGACATATCATTCGTCGGTAATATTAACTGATTTACTTCATCGAAATGTTATTTCATTCGGGATTAAGTTTCGAAATCCTCGAGGTCTTCTCGGAACATTGCAACGATCGTTCATAAATTTTCTAGATCGTTCGTACGGAATTAATATAACGAACAAATAATCGTATTATTCCGATAAAAAAAAAAAAAAAAAGAAAAAAGAAAGAAAGAAAGAAAAGACGACGAGTTGGGAGATAGTAAAATTAATATTCCACGATTTCCTTTTCGTAGATATAAAATATTCAAACGCTGATAAAACGTGATAAAATGTTAGGACGATTTTCAAAGACACGTCGTTTCGTCTATTATTCAACAATTTTTACGAAAGATCCAATCCCAGGAGCCAGGACTGGTTTACTTTCGAGAAAGATAACTTCATCCATCGGGGGTATATACGTTCATGGTTCATAAAGTTATGCCGGTAGTCTTCGACGAGATCGAAAGAGCTTTTTAATCGACGACGCACTACCGCACACCGAACGCACGGGTCTCGCGGCATGAATTTTGAAGTGTATCTGATAGCAGCACGATGCCACTTAAATATTTGATGAAACATTTCGACCGCAATATGGACCTCACTCAGCTTCCACCACCCCCCTAACCCCAATCCAACCTCCCCTTTGCTTCTCTCAAAAACGGTTCTGCTTCCCTCGATCGACGCAGCTAGCCGCACCAACGGCAGACCGCCATTACCTTGATACATAACATCGAATTTCTCTTTCTCTCTTTCTCTCTTTCTCTCTTCCTCCATCCTTTCGTATATTGATAGTGCGCTTGTACATTATTGATGCATGCGTTATATTTATAGACCGGTTTAAAGCTCACCAATCATCTCGCTCACGTTCAGATTCGATCGATCGATATCTACCTACCTTCTCTACGTGTTAAATACGTTGAAATGGGAACGGGGTGAGTTGTTTAATTTCAAAGATCTGACGCGGAGATTTAATTGGGGAATGGTTGGATCGTTGCTTTGTAAAAACGTCCAATTGTTTTCAATATATTAGAGAGAGAAAGAGAGAAAAGTATATATATATATATATATATATATATATATATATATATATATATATATTGTATACACGTATACATTATATGACGTGTGTCGTGTAGATATCTATGAAGCCATGGAACGTGTGGCAACCCCCATCTACCTCCCTCCTCTCCCCCCCCCCACCTACTCAGCCCTTTCGATTTCATCCACATGTCGAAATAAAGCTGATTTTTGTGTTCGTATATCGAAAGCTCCTGGACTCAGTCTCTTGTCGGATAAAAGAATCGAAGGGTGGCTCGAAACGAAGGGTTCGTGTTCTCGGAAAGTGCTCGATACGTCCTAGCTATATTTTGAAATTAATCGCAAATTGAAGGAAGTCGATTAGATTATGGAAATATAGGTAGGTGATTGAGATTAGAATTCAGGATAACGAGGTAAAAAGGATTGTAAGAAATTAAAAAGAAAGAGGGAACTAATAAGAGATAGAGAATGATATGAAGGAAAAATCGATTTCCATTTATCGATATTCGATTTAAATATATCGAATTCTCTTTTGATTCGATCGTTCGTATGTTAAAAAAATTTCTTTCATAGATTTTATCGTTTTATTGTAATAATTGTTATTTCCAAACACGTCATCTGATCAGCTTTAATATTTTATGAGAAAATTCAATGAAGAGGAAATCGATTTATCGATTGTCGATTCGAATATATCGAATTCTATTTTGATTCGATCGTTTGCATGTTAAAAAATTTCTTCGGATAGATCTTATCGAGGGGTTTTTTTTCTCAAAATAATCATTATTTGCAACACGTTACGTGATTAGCTTGAAAATTCTGAGAGAAGATTTGAAATGCGTTTGACAGAGAGGATTCAATGAATCGTCACGAATAAATGAAGAAAAAGAAGAAGAAAAAGAAGAAGAAGAAGAAGGAGGAGGAGGAGAGAAAGAGAGACAAGTTATACGTATGCTCGAGACTCTTGAAAAGGACTACGAAGTTCCCTCGGCTTTTATTTACGAGCACGTTACACGCAATGTTAATTCGACAGATTTGACTGTAAATAATGACTGCAAATACATGACCCCCGTGTCACAGGACATACATATGTATGTACGTATCGGGTGTCTCGTTTTAAACGATATGACTAACCAAATCTGATTGATTTTATAAAAAAATATTTCGAATTAAAGTCATTAGATTTTAAAAGGGAAATGTAACATTTATTTATGGAAATGATATAATAATCGGTGTTCGTTGCTTTCGCATTGATATTCCCTACAATTTTTATTCAACTTAAGATATTGATTTCTATTAAAAAAACAAAAAAATTATGGTGACTTTCCTATCTCGAGAAGAGCCTCTTTCACGAAATAGCTGTAATAAATATTATATTTCTCGTACAAGACGTAACAATTTTTATTCGAAACGTTTTCTTTTCTCTCTTATAAAATCAATAAGATCGTAGATATTCGATCGTATCGTTCAAGATGAAACACCCGGTATCACCTGCCGTATACATAAAATTTCGTCTTCGGTATAAAAGTCATGTAACTTTTAAAATTCTTTGTCAATTTTATTTCGAATTGAAAAACTTTTCTCGATGGTTGAATTAGACAGTTGCATTAGACACTGTTCTATAAAAATTCAAGTGACATGTATTTATCAGGACGATTTCCACGTACGATCGTCGAATTGGTAAGAATGTTTTTTTCGAGGATATAGAAAGATTCGTGTATTCGTAGAAACGAGTGTGGCAGATGCTCGTCAATTCTGAGAGGGAAACCATGTATATTCGGTGGTTCCTCGCGGATCAGCCACGTCGTATCACGATCCGTCTAGTACGAGTGGTATTCCCCATATGGAACCCATAACATAACCGTTTGTCTCGCGTTTTTCTTCCATCACCGGCATTTCCCACTTCTTTCTATGTCCCTATCGAACGAGACCATAAACTTATGGTCTAGCAAAGGAAGTAGCAGCAATAGCAACACCAAGGTCCTCTTCTTCGTAGCCGATCGATCAAATATACGCGTAGTCTAACAGGTGTCATAGAGTCCATCTCGTGACAAGAACAAGTTTTTCTACTCAGCCATTTTTTCGTTGATGTCGAATTCGCGCAATCGATCATCCGTGATGCATATATAAAAAGAAAGATAAAAAGAAAAGAAAAAGAAGAAAGATAATGAAAAAAGAAAAAGAAAGAAAAGAGGAAAGAAAGAAATGAAAAATAGCGAACGGAATGAAAAGATGTAACGTTGAAATATCTAACCGGCGATTTTCTCACTGGCCTCAACGTCGATCTAACTTTACGACGTTGGAGTTAAAAAGAAAGAAGAATTTCATCCGCGGATGAAAATGCTGTCCACTATCGCGACAATGGAGACGCCAATCATCGTCAGCGAGCCGAGTACAAAGGAACAGGCCTTGACTCTTTTCCACGGGCTATTATTTTCCCTCAAATCTTGTCTGACAGAAAGAACAGAGAAAGAGCAAAGAGAGAGAGAGAGAGAGAGAGAGAGAGAGAGAGAGAGAGAGAGAGAGAGAGAGAGAGAAAGAGAGAGGAAGATAAAGATTTTTCTTCTTACTCTTATACGGTGGTGTCTCCCCTACACGCATTCCGATCCTTTCAGCAAGGATCCATCGAGAACAAATCTCAAGAACGAATCTTCTCGTCGATATATTAAATGTTTCGCGTATCTAACAAGACGAGACGTTCTGTCATATACTAAAGCATTAAAAGTCAACGTTCTAGCGAACGTCGTCGATCGTCCCGTTAAAAATCTGGAAACGTTGAGAAGTGAAAGAAAAAGGAGAGACACAGGAGAAGAACTAAAGACAGAAATAGGATATCGTTGAGGAATACAAATGGATTGGACGACTTCCAACGACTGTTACTGAGAAAATCTTCGCTCCCTTCCACCGTTAATAAAGCATTTCATTAACCCGTAGTGTACGTATGCGTTCGCCAAAGCGTTAGAGAGAAGAGGATATCCGAACGTCGACTGCTCTCAACTATGGCCGACTTTAATGACCGTGCTTAAGGGATGAGATGGACGAACGGGTCATTTCGCGAGGACATTTATAAATGACATACCAGCGGGGCCAACGCTATAACCGCCGGACTATAACCCGACTTAGCCTCTGCCCTGTTCCGGCTAAAGAGGAAACTCGCTTGCTACCCTCGTTCGCGCGGGGGTGCTGGAGAAACTACCCCTTACTCCTCTTGGACACTATACTCTTTCTCTCTCTCTCTCTCTCTCTCTCTCTCTCTCTCTCTCTCTCTCTCTCTTTCTGGCTTGCTCATTCTCCTCTTCTCGTTGGATCTGAATCGGGAGGGAAACTCTGAGGATAGTGGTTTTAGATACATACCCTTGTATACTCTCTCTCTCTCTCTCTCTCTCCCTCTCTCTCATACATAGTTGCGAGCACACGGAGCACCATGCACATTCGGGGGTTGCTTGGTAATGGCTTCGGTTTATTAATGACCGGTCAGCTGAGTTAGCAGCCAACGTGTATTCCACGCGAGGTGCTACTACCTTCCCAACCGTTGTCCTATGTACCTTAGTACGTATGTATCTATTTGTATGTGTACGTACATATAAGTGTTACGTATACTATCCTATAGTCGTATAGTCGAGTAACCTGAAAATAAATAAGACAAGAAGAAGAAGAAGAGAAAGATCGGGAAAGAGCGTTTAACCTTGCGATGCGTAAGAAAGGCACTTAAGTGTATCGTAAAGATCGACAAAAAGATATCCGTTGTTTTTCATCGTGGACAAATCTTAGAAGACTTTTTTGACGAATGAACATGCTTCTCTTCTCAAAGTTTCTACGTTTCTCGTTTCGATCGAGAAAGAAAATTCGAAAATTCCATTGTTCTTCTTCTTCTCTCTCTCTCTCTCTCTCTCTCTCTCTCTTTGTCTCTGTCCATCTTTCTGTTAGTGGAACTCACGGTGGTTCCTAAGCGAAGAAAAAAAGGTGATAAACAATAGCCAGCTACTCCGGCCAGCTCCCGGCGATTTCTCTCGAGTGATTAATGGTTATGAGTGGAGTATATTAGATCCTTACCGTGGTAGCTCCTACGGAGTATCCGCCCCCTTGCTACCACAAATTACCTACCAATGTCTTGATTGTAAGAAGAAATATGAGACGATGATCATTACCCGTAGGTAAGTACATACTACTTCAGAGAGTATACATACTTCTCCTGCGTTTCATCTTCCGAATAACTCGTTATACGAAAGTCTTACCTCCTTGTCAACTCGATTTCATATCTTTCCTCATTAGAGAGACACCTCTCTAATCACATCGTTTGTTGTACAGCACATATCTAACTATGTATGTATTATATGTACCTACGTATATATGTATATATATATATATACGTACTCATTTACAACAACTTAAGAGTCTCAAGATCGCTTTGATTTATGCTTGATCACGTATTAAGCAAATGCGAGTCTTCTCGTAATGATTTTTTTTCATTCTCTTCCCTTTTCTTGGAGTCCTAAGCCTTCTAACGAAGGCACGTCGTCGCTCGATCGTCTCTCCGTTGGTGTGTAGTTACTTGCTTGCTTGCTTTCTTGCTTGCTTACTTGCTTGCTTACTTGCTTGCTTACTTGCTTGCTTGCTTTCTCGCCCGCAAGGAGGGGAGATTTCTATCGAACGATAGGATTGATGTCGCCGTGAGAATTTAAGATGTATAACCTTGCATTGTCGCGCCGGCACAACGACACCGCGCGATCGTTCGCGAACGTCGAGACTTACCGTTATGCTGCTCCACCGCGTTCCGCATAGTAATACTTCTTCGAGAAGTCCAAGTATACGATCTCTCTCTCTCTCTCTCTTTTTCTCTCTCTCTCTCGCTCTAGCTCTCTTTCTACTCTCTCTCTCTCTTTCTTATTAAACATTCCCATCTGAAACGTCTCGAAAATGAAGTAGACGTTATGTGCGATCCAATGTCGTTGGTAATCCGTTACGATCTCGTTACGTGTCAAGAACCAACGTAAAGTCTTGATGAGTAATAATTTTCAACTTCTTTAGATTACTTTTAAGTATCTGTTTCATAGCTGCATATAATGACATTTCTTTCTTTCTTTCTTTCTTTCTTTCTTTCTTTCTTTCTTTTTCTTTTTCCTTTCTTTTTCTATCTTTCTAAACACTATAATTATAACATGGATTATTTACTTGCTTATGATATTTTCTCATATTTGTAATAATATCTAATCGCAAGGATTTAATTAAAGTGTACTTTCCAAAGAAGAAAAAAAGAATTGTTATCGCCTTTGTTATCAGATGATTAATATTTTTAATTAATATGAGAATTCTCGTGATTTAGTCTCGATGTGTTTAATACATAACATACATACATACATACATACGTACGTATATATATATATATATATATATATATATATATGCATGTATATACATTCCCACGGAATATTTTCATCATAATTTAAAGAAAAAAAATGACGACATTATATCGCGATGAAAAATCTTTCGCGGGTATATATCTCTGTTATTCTTCTTTGAGTATTCATCGTAAATATAGAAGAGGCGCCAGATACAGTAAATTACGTTTTCATAGCGGCCGCGCGCGAGCTACACGTCGAGGTATTGTGCGAGGCTTAAAATGGAACGACGCTTCGGGGCCGAAAAAGATACGTCTACTGGCTGACAAAGTGACAGGAATGAACTAAATGCTCGTTAACACGCGACGTTTACTCATACACGAAAGACCCAACGAGGAATCGAGTCGAAAGCCGTCTTCTCTCTTTCTCTCTTTCTCCCTTTCTCTTTCTGTTCGTTAATATTGTGGGTGAGACAGAAGTAGAAAGAGAGAAAGAGAGAGAGAGAGAGAGAGAAAAAGATTTCCTTGACTTCACGAGATCGCGTGTATTGTTTTAATAACGGCGGGAGATCGCGATCACTGGCTGACCCTTAAATCTTGCTCACCTTTTCCGAATTAAGGGCGAATAAATCTAATTAAGGGGTGGATATATTTATCGCGCCGTCCTGTGAAAAAGAATGTACGTCCTTGTCGATTCGCACGAGCGAGACGTGTCTTTCCCACTTATACGTGAATTCGAATTCTTTTCATGTGAATTAACATATTATTATTCTGAACTACTATGGATTTAAATAAAAAACACATATATGCGGTTGCGACGTGGATAAATAAAACGAACGAACATGGTTCGTAAGAAAGTCGGAATAAAGTAGCCTCGCGCGTCTCTAATCCCTTAGAGAAA
Organism: Vespula pensylvanica; assembly: GCF_014466175.1. NCBI lineage: Eukaryota > Metazoa > Arthropoda > Insecta > Hymenoptera > Vespidae > Vespula > Vespula pensylvanica. Next base: position 5,986,487 of record NC_057685.1, on the reverse strand, counting down.
CAAAAAGTAACACAGAAAGAGAAAGAAAGAGAAAGAAAACGAGAGAGAGAGAGAGAGAAAGAGAGAGAGAGAGAGTAGAAGTGGGGGGAGAGGGATAGGTGGATAAGATTTAGGAGGCAAGTCCGAGAGTAGTAATTCTTATAACAGCATTAAAACAGAGCACTTTAATTTACCGCACTGTAGATTCCATTCCTTGTGCTCTGTTCTCGAATAGCCTTCTCGCTTCGCGTCTTCGCATCTTATATACACGGCCGAATTTATTATGCAACTAATTTCTGACATGAATATATACGACTTGTTTTGTCCGTGTTTGTAGTAGAAGATTATTCTTATCAATTTGTATCTCTCTCTCTCTCTCTCTCTCTCTCTCTCTCTCTCTCTCTCTATTTATCTATCTATCCGTATCTCTATCTCTATCTCTTCGTTTCTTCCCGTATTTTTCTTCTTCACGAGCAATCATAAAAAGATGAACGTGTATCGAAGTTTGTATCATCTATTGTTTAAAATTAAATTAAACGAGTATTATTAATCGTCAAGTGTTCGAAGGATACCAAAGGCAAGTTTATTTGCGAGGACTTTTAAGGGGTTGACGATTTATGGGATAGGTATTAGAATGAAATAATAATTTCTCCGAGTAAGATAACCGAAGGAAAATCCTTTTCGAATGTATTCGAAGACAAGAGTTAAGGTATAAATAAAGTGAAATTTAAGGGCATGTAGAAAGAGAGTGACAGAGTAATAGAGAGAGAGAGAGAGAGAGAGAGAGAGAGAGAGAGAGGGAGAGAGAGAGAGAGAGAGAGAGACAAAAGGCAGCCTTACGCCACGCGGGAATGGGGCTGGATGGAGTGTATAATTACCGTTGTGCAAGTTAGCGTAGTTCTCTTCGGTTCTGTTCCAGTCTGCGAGCTTGAATTATAAGTTTGCGAAGGAAGACACGAATTAGGCTCTGTCGGGCCCGCCCGTGCCTTCTATCCTATAGGCACCTGTGTAAGTCTCTCGCCTTTGGATAATCCGCGTATTATTAATTCTCCCTTTAGCTCGGACATACATAGATATATACATACATACATATATACCCTTGAGCGTTTCATCGATCCGTCAGGAGGAAAGAAAGAAAGAAAGAGAAAGTGGTTGGTTAGAATAGTTGGTAGTACATTATATATTCCGATTTACGATAAATTTCTTTTTCTATAACTTTCAAACTTTCAAACTTCCAACTAATTCATTAAAGATTTTAAACAAAGTCCACAAATTCGATATCCCTATATCATTATAAACATTTAACTAAGCTAAACAATTAGACGAAACAAATCCTGTTGTTTCAGTTTTCTAATTTATTCCTATCGATAACACTTGATCATTTATTATCAGTATTATTTATTTTCTAAGAGGATTTCGAACTACCAGACTACACGTCCAACCAGAGAGACGTAGAATTTCGATCGTAGAACGTTCGATCGTTTCCACTATTTTAACACTGTCAAATGATACGGCCGAGGAGGTGCAGAAGGAAGAGGAGGATGAATGAGAAGGAAGAAAAGGAGTCTTTATATCCTGAGGTACCTGAGAAGCCTTAGGAAGAATATCTGGAGTGTGTATATGTCTGTATGTGTATATATATATATATATATGTATGTGTATGTGTGTACGTGTATGTGTACTAAAGAAAAAGAGTGAGAAAGAGAATGAGCAAGAGAGTGAGAGAAAGAGAGAGAAAGAGAGACCGTAGCGCGCTAAGTGACTAATTAATCGACGATAGCCTTTCACCGCGGCGTTATTAATGCCCCTGAAACTAATACACGCGCGCGTTGTAGACCATTAAAACGCCAGAGCTGAATTTACAAGTCGCGCCGCTCTCGGCCGATGTTTACGACGGCTCCGTCCCAGTGACGATACTCTAAGCCGGTGGTTCGAGCCGTCCCGGGGCGTTGGCAACGATCCTGCTTACTTGTCGCACGTTCCTATGGTTGACACATTCGACCTGGCCCTGGAAGACAAGGCCATGGTTCCAGGCTTCTCCCACCACATTACCCTCGCTCAACCCTACTCGTGCTTCTAACTCGTTATAGACTGTGGGAACTTGACTCTTTTCTAGTTTTATTATATACCTTATCATCGATCGTTTGTAAATTTTCTTTCGTTCATCTTATCGTTTTATATCGATCGATCGATCGATCGATCGATCGATCGTTGATGGATATTTTTCAATTTTCTTTTTTATCTTTTTCCTTCTTTCTTTTCGATACAAGTTACATATACGAGGGGATTACATTAATAATCGTTCGTACGATCGATCTTTCTTTTATCGATTTCTTTTGATCAATCGTGTTAACTTCAATCGCGTTTAATTGTTGTATCAATCGATGATCGTTGTTACGTTGTATAATCGTTAAATGGTGTAATACAAATTTGCGAGAATATTTTTCTTTTCGCATAATTCCTTTTTCGAAATTCGTCGGGAACGTCGGCACTCTTGAAAGAAGAGGAACGCACGAGACTGGAAAACCGTTTGATCTGCGAGGAGAAGAACGATGCACCGAATGCATCGCGGGCCACTGGAAATAAGCCATGTAAGTATGCGTGCAACGTGGCTAAGAGTCGGAATGCTCGCACGCTCGGAGAAAGAGCTCGAGTACGGTGGAGAAGGTGTCGGCGGAGAAAGGACGGAAGAAGAGGAGGTTTTAACGCTAGTGAAAGAGAGAGAGAGAGAGAGAGAGAGAGAGAGAGAGAGAGAGAGAGAGGGAGGAGAGGAAGCTGGAGGACGAAAACAATGACATCCTGGTAGTTAGCTATGCGGCTGCGGGTTTTCGTTAACATATCTTTCCGAGTTAGGTTAATCGTTATCAATGAAACATTTTTCCTAAAATTCTCATTCGAGTCGATGTTCGAGTGAATTTATAAAAGTGATATGAAAAAGAGAAAACAGAAACAGAATCGTACGTTGAGTAGAGATCAGCCCTCAAAATATTTCCAAATTGAAAGTTTCATTAAAGAATTATTTATTAAAGCTTAATTTTTTTTAATATGAACATTCATTTCTTTTTTTTTTTCTTTTTGCTTTTAACGATAATCTTCTGAGAGGTACGATAATATATATAATCTTCTGAGGGTTGGAAGAATAGTTTCATTAATCGAACTAATTAATAAGTAAAAATTGATCCTCGAATTATTACATCCCTCTTTACGAAAACCAATGCTAAGATTCTCTCCTAATTTTCGAGGTAACTTATTCATTTGATTAAAAAAAATGATCATTTTACGTCTCTCTCTCTCTCTCTCTCTCTCTCTCTCTCTCTCTCTCTCTCTCTCTCTCTCTCGTTCTCTCTCATAATAAGGGGAACGTGTTTTTACGGGCTCCGCGAAGACGGCCGACGTGAGATCACGTAGTACCTTCGCACAGAAACGCGTTCACCGGCATGCCGATCAGGAGTTTTAACTTGGATCGCGGCTGTTATTCAGCCGCACACGTACACGTCCGATGCGATCCGCTCGACACGCGGTTTAGTTTTACGATTTCTGATTCCCTATCTTTCGGCCAGCAACGAGTCCAATTTCTTTGACTTTAAAGTCACTTCGAGCGGGCAGCAAGAAATGTGACAGTCGAAAAAAGAAAAAAAAAGAAAAAAGAAGAAACAAGAAAAAGAGAGAGAGAGAGAGAGAGAGAGAGAGAGAGAGAGAAGAAAAAAAAGGGAGGAAAGAATACGTTAACATTATAATTTCGAAGAAGAAGAAGAAGAAGAAGAAGAAGAAAGAAGAAACAAGTCGAGAAAATTCGTAGAAAATACGATTCGGATCGACGTCGTTAATCATGAAAAAAATTTTTAACTAAACGAATGCAGAGGTAGGAGGACGCTGAGGGCACCTGACACACCCCCACCTGATAGCCATAGACTCGCGTGGCGGGCTCTTTCTCGAGCAGCTACGTGATGCACGATAGCTCCGGCAAGGATTTATGCTCGCGTCGTGCGACCGGCAACGATCCATTTATTCGATATCGGAATATGGAAATATTACCCCGCTGATGTCTCGGGTTACTCCGTAGGACCCCTACTCACCTTGAATCCGTAATACTCCCATGGGCAAAGCCCGCATATCCGTTCGGTTTTCCTTCCTTCTCCCTCTCTTTTTTTCTTACTCTTTCTCTCTTCTTCCATCTTCGTTCTTACATAGTTTCATATACATACAAACATACATACATACATACATACATACATACATATACACACACACACACACACACACACACACACACACATATATATATATAAGGTATATATCGTGGCTCGTAATATTCGCTCTATCAAACCGCGAACAAGTTTATATTTGCAAGCTGGAAGTGTCACTTTATAGCCTCTCGCGGAAACAACCTTTCAAAGTTTTCCCCAAAAGGCATCAATAAGGGTACGCCACCCTGCATATCGAGCTCTCCTCCGATGTCTTTCCCATACCCGCTCTATACTTGGGGACTTTCTTGCTACGAAGGGGACGATCATGTGTTTTGGTGATACGGTTGTGCCAGTAGCAATGCCACGTCGAACCGAAGACGAAGCCGTTTTCTCCGCTTACGGGAACTTCCTTCTCTCTCTCTCTCTCTCTCTCTCTCTCTCTCTCTCTCTCTCTCTCTCTCTATCTATCTATCTATCTTTCTCTTTCTCTTTCTTTCTCTCTTTGTGACACGTCTACGTGTTATCGATATGCTACAATCGATTAGGTGATCGGACAATGTCTACTGTTGATGTTATACCGAGCTAAGAGAGAAAGATAGAGAATGAGAGAGAGAGAGAGAGAGAGAGAGAGAGAGAGATTATCTCTCTTTCTCTCTCTTTCTTCCTTTGAGAAATATTGAAAGCAAGAGAGCTAAGGAATATAGAATGAACCGATCGACTTCGCTCCACGGAGACATTACAAACGGTCTGACCTAATCGAGCCGAGTGGAACGCCCGTGGAATTCCGCTCGCTCCATATTTTCCCGTCGTCGTGCCGCGGATATATCGTACGTGTCTCCTACGGCCAACGCTTAACGTCGTTCTAACGAGGAAACGTCTGGCGGTACGTTCTTTAGATGGACATCGGTGGGCTTGTATAAATCTTTTGCGCTCTCGGTTTTAAATATAACTCTTGGAGTTCAGCAAAATATAACTACTGTATGTATATATATGTACATATATATATATATATATATATATATATATATTTTATCCGCTTTAACAATTTCTTTGGAATGATTATCCGTAACTGTTGTTAGTATTCCAGAAGAAATTTCTGTTTTTTCTTTTTTTTTTTTTCTATCGATCCTTTTCTTAATCGATCATTTTACGAAGGATAAATTATCAACGATTATATCTATTTCAATATAAAAATGTGCGGCAAAAGTTATTGGCACAAAATTTGCATGATTTAATTCTGAGAGAAATGACAAACGGGTAAGAATGTTGACAGTGGAGATTACTTTGTACCGGCAAATATATTTCATGCGATAATAGACGTTCATTTTCTTAAGAGAAGATTCAAGAAACTTTTAATAATAGAACTCCTACTGTTGTGGGAGAGAAACGATTTGAAAAAGAAACACGTATCGAAAATAAATTTTCTCTCATCAAGAGGAAAATCGTTTTCGCGAGGCGATACGTCGACGTCGAGTTATCGTTTCCTCTTATATACACACATGCGCGTATACACATAGACAACTGTGTATGAGAATATACATATGTATGTATGTATGTATAGAGGAAGGACTCACGAATCGCGATAGGAGCTGACATTTCGGCATACTGGCGCGCATCAGTGAGTCGCATATCGAGAGCTTGACAAACCGTCCCGAAATTTACGCGCTTTGTCGAAGGCGACACATATGAAATAGCACGTGGTACGTGAGCGCCTTGGGCGAAACGTTCGATTCTACATACACACACACATATACATACATATGTATATAAAAATAGACAAGCGGGAGCTTTCAACCAAGCGAATCCAGGCAGCCACATAGCAAAAAGCGATATCATGGTTTACTACATATATATATATATATATATATATATATATATAAGTGTGTGTATATGTGTATAAAAATGTATATCGAATCACGTTTTCTCATACATGAATCTATGTGAACAAATAAATATGTGTGAGTACATGAACATATATATGTATATGTATATATATATATATATATGAAGTAAACACCATAAATGTGCGAATACATGAATGTATATATGTGTGAGTATACGCGTATGTGTATGTGCACGCGAGAAGGCGTCCTTCTCCATGGAATATGGCACGCGAAATATCGGATTCTGGGTTTATGCGCGCCGGTTCTCGAAGTCGAGCGGAGAATATCAATTTTGACGTTTCTCTGCACGCTCGCTCGCTTGACTCGGTGGTTTCAACGCCATGCCGTGAAACGCGTCGCTCGTTTCTCGCCGGCTACGACGAAGGCGACGGGGTTTCCATAAAAGACGATATGTTTCTCTGTTTTCAGTCAAAACGAGGCTGAGATAGCCTCGGTGAAATCGTTGGAATACAGATCGATATCTGTATATGTGTATATCTAGTATATACGATATACATATATAGTAGACGGCGCACCTACTCGCAGCGAGCCACGCATTGCCTTTTTATCGTTCTATTACGAGTTTTTTTCTTTTTTTTGTTGTTTTGTTTTTTATTTTTTTTCCCCTCTCTTTCCTTTTTGTTTCTTTTTTCTTTTTTCTTTTTTTATTCATTTCATTACCTCGCGATGTTCCACGAATTCGAACGAACCCACCTACCATTTCGTATCTTCTGGTCATCGTCATCACGATTTAAATTAGATGCGGTACGTTCTAAATCAATTTGTTTCGAATCGATCGATATCTATATATTTTCTGATCAACGAAACGAATTTAACGACGAGAATAATTAAAAATAAAAGATACGCTTACGCGTGAGCCTCGTCGATCGATGCGATCGATAAAAGAATGAAAAAAAGAAAAAGAAAAATAAAGAAGATAAGAAAAAGCAAAAGAATGACAATATAGAAAAAAGAAATATCAAATAAAAGAAACAATCAAATAAAAAAACCGAATCAAATTCGATGACGTTCAATAAATCCATGAGAGTATTCAACGTATATGCTACTTCGTAGGACAGTTAGTCGAAGTCTAAAATATACGATGGAGCTTCGTAGATCCCCCCCATAGAAGTACGATATGGCTGGCAGAAGAAAGAGAGAGAGAGAGAGAGAGAGAGAGAGAGAGAGAGAGAAAGACAGAAAGAGAAAGAGAGAGAAGAAGAGAGGAAGAGATAGAAGCCCTTCTTCAGGCAAGGCACATGGTCATAAATGAAATAAAATGATATTTTCTCGATAGCAAAGTGCGACCATGCGGGAAAAGCCGTTTTATTCAAGGCCGAGCAAGCACGCCGGACGAACGAACACGTCTTTCGAGCCGTCGAGCTTCGAGACGTTTCGTCCACGATATCTCGAGAGCGTCTCTCGGTCCATCAAGCTCGCTACGTGATTTTGGCACGGAGCCTGTAATATGTCACTCCTCTTTTCTCTCTCTCTCTCTCTCTTTCATATATGTGTGTGTGTGTGTGTGTGTGTGTGTGTACATACGTGTGTTTGTAACGTCTCACGTTTTCTCAAAAGCTCTTCTTCTCTTCGTGTGATACTTTCTTTCCTAACGACCGGTCATAATCGTTACACTCACGAATGATCTTGGACAGCTACGTGTGTCTCGATATTTTCTTTCTTTCTTTTTTTCTTTCTTTCGTTCTTCTTCCCTTTTTTAAATATTATCATTAATTTTAATATATATATATGTATATCCCTGTCGGAGTCTAATTTAACGCGTTTCTTCTTCCTTCCTTCCTTTTCTCTTTCTATGTCCTTTTTTTTCTTCTTTGTTTTTCCTTTTTCGAAATCTCTTTCCATTTCGTTTTCGTCAAAGAAAACAAAAGGAAGGAAGAAAGAAATAAATAAAGAATCATATCCTCTAATTTTCTTAGCATTTCTTTCTAATCATTTATTTACCATTTCTAAATTTAATTAATGATAAAGCTGAATGAACGTTTCCCTTTTTACTCGATACAAATTAATTGAAATTTATCGCAGGTTTTTCGTATCGGACGATTAGAATGAAATTTATTGTCCTCGTTAGAAGATGTCTTCCATTAATTATACCAACTTCCTCTATTCTCCGAGTCGAACGATAGTACCCATCTATTTTCATATGTCCTCTCTCTCTCTCTCTCTCTCTCTCTCTCTCTCTCTCTTTCTTTTTCTTTCTTTCTGTCTCTCTTAGCACGGCGAGAAGTACCAGGTTGAACTTCTAGGAGGTTCCTAATTCGATCTTCGCATCTGCCTTGGCCGCGTAACGATACAAGCCAGAGATAAAGGCTCGCGAGCGTAAGGGTGTCAGGATAATTATGCGACGAAAGGAATACCAGTTGGGCTATCGTTTGGTGACATCTAACCATGGACTCTCTTTGTCACAGGAAGAAAGATTTCCCTTTTTGGTATACATACCTAGATATCTATGAAACGACGTCGCAACCCGAACGATTTCGAAGCTGCTTCCACCTCCGTATACACCTGCGATATACGTTCTTTCCTACGTTAATATCCTCTCTCGATTCATAAAATGACGTTATTTATGTGACTGCTTTGACGATCTACCATCAAAATAAAAAAATATTTCTTCGATAATGTACGAAAGAAAAAAAAAAAAAAAAAAGAAAGAGAAAAAGAAGAAGAGGAGGAAAGAGGTGAAGAAGAAGAATCTCTAGGTTTTATCTCCTAACTCGATTCGTAAAATTATGGTAATCAACAAAAATTTCTAATGACGTAATACCCTTTTCATTTTTTATAGCCTTCTACGCTGGGCTTATAAAATTGGGTTAATTAGGAGATTCTATTTCGAGGATACCGATAATAAAAAAAAAAAAAAGAAAAAAAAAATATTTCAATAACTTTCGAAATATAATATCATCTTATCAGTTTGATATTAAAAATCGTATAATAAAGAGATATATTGTGAAATTGATTTCTTCGATATTTGAGAAAGAATGGAAGAGATTTTACAGTCTGATGGACGGCTACGATGGATTATTATTATCGTCATAGTCCGTGCGGAGTTTCAGTAAACTGGAAAAGAAGGTATCATATCTCTGCGAGAGAGAGCGAGAAAGAGAGAAAGAGAGAGTGAACGCGCGACAGCGAACCTCGCCGTGTCCGCGTCCCATCCATTATTCTTTATCTCGAGCAGATATAAAAGAAATGCATTACTTATATCAAGATTGCTGGCCATTCCTTCTCCATGCGATTCTTTCTTCCCCCACCATTCTACTCCCTTCTTTCGCGTGACCAATATTGGATGATACGTATGAAACACTTTATCAATTCCGTCTTTTGCTTTCTCTCTCTCTCTCTCTCTCTCTATCTCTGTATGTCTGTCTATCTGTCTGTCGCCTTTTCTCTTTTACCATGATCTTATATAATATATATTATTTCGACTGGGTCTTGTGAAATCACCGTACAATGGATCCGTCCCACAATATCATTTTATCTTTTATCGAGGAAAGAAAAGAAGAAGAGAAGAAGCTTTATCATAGTAAACCTTTTCTTATATTATTCTTTCTACTTTTACGATATTCGCGAAAGCTTTTAACCGTACGTTGAACGAGCAAATACCGGATCTCGATACTAAGGAAACGCCGTTTCCCGGACATCTTCTTATTGTTCTTAATGAAGAACACGTCGATGTAATGCAAAAAGCATGTCGCGTAGAGTCGATGTACCACTTGACCTCGTTAATACATCGTTTCCTTCGAGTTATCCATACCCTGCTTGACGTACGATTCTCCCCTCCACCCCTTTCTCTTTCTCTTTCTCTTTCTCTTTTTGTCTCTCTCTCTCTCTCTCTCTCTCTCTCGTCACCCTACCCCCCCCCCTTCTCCTTTCTCGCGGTCCTTCGACGATTGACACACTAACGAGGAGTTAGATCGCTGTATTCTTCTTCTTCTTCTTCTTTTTCTATTTCTTATTTTTATTTTGTATTTTGTATTTTTTATTTTCCTCTTTTTAACTCCATTATGTTCACGCGGCAAACGAAGGATGTAGATTTTTATTACGTAAATTATTCGAGAGAGTCGTAAGAAAGATTTCAAATGAATAATTAAATAATTTATAATAAACGTGTCATATATACAGCTCATTCGATATTCCTGAACAATAAAATGTTATATACGAGTGAGAAAAGTATATATACGTAATAATATCTATGTATATCTATCTGTATATATATATATATTCTTTCTCACACAAATACACGCTCGAGGGACGCTAGGTAATATAACAGAAAAAGTACCGAAACGGCTTCCTCTTTGACACATCCTGGTTCACCTGTTCCCTCGTAAACTTTTTTCAAACTGTACGAACAACGTCCACCTTCTTCTTCGTAGTTCAACGTCGCATATACAATATGTTTAGTGCACGTGGTAGTTCCGATAGATTGTATAGGTACATAAGAACGTACAGGAAGAGAAAAACGAGTGGCGTCTAAGTAAATAACGTTGTCCCGATCATTCTCACATGATTATTAATTAGTCGGACTTTTTCAACGTATTTTGAAAGTCACTAGCGTGAAATGTGACTCATCCGGAAAAAGGGAGCACTGGACGAATCTAGAAAAGTGTGTGTATATATATATATATACACATACACATTTCTCACATACACACACACATATATATATATATGTATGTATGTATATAAGTTTAGTATCTCATTTATGTTCTGGTTACACGCCCATGCAACTTCGTTATTTACATATATGCGTGCTTTCATATATGTGCGCGGGTGTGTTCAAAGTAAGCCTCTAAAACGCAGCACGGAACACGATTTATGCTTCGCCATCAAGTTGTCAGTTCGTCTCGCAACGCGCCTCCAAAGATTTTCCCGTAATCGTGTGCACGCCGAGGAATAAAGGCCGATCTACATCATCATAATTGGACGGTGTTATGTAACGGGGCAGGTAACATATCAGATAAGAGTTAAACCTTTTGAATTTAAACACCGCATACGGAGATTACGCGGCCGAGGCCTCGTTATGTTACTGGTATAGTACTTTACTCGCTCGAAATTATCGTCACGCCATTTCGATAATTGCTTTTCGGTACGTACTACTTAAAACGCCGACTATTTGTACTTGGTTTAGATTATTATTATCATTATTATTATTATCATTATTATTATTATTATTATTTTTATTACGTTATTATTGTTATTACTATTTTCTTGTTTACTATTAAGCTTGTGTGTCGAATAATTTCGTACTTAACGAGGGTGCGGTGCTTGGAGTTGTAATTTTTTGCTTGTTAGCTGTGTATATAAATCAATTGACGTTTCATTTGGTCAATGTTTTACCGTTGTTAGATTTCTAATAGATAAATATATATATATATATATATATATAGTAGTACATATATAATATCCCAAGAATTTATAGTCGAACCTTATCGGTATATTCTATGAAAGAAGAAATAAAAAAAAAAATGAAAAAAGAAAAAAGAAAAAAACAGAGAAGTGTTCATAAAACGTATAATCATATTACATCTTTTCTGAAAAAAAAAAGAAAGAAAGAAAAAAAAATCAATCGTCATAACTTTTAAATAAAACATCAAACCGATCATTAATCTTTATACGATACGATCATATCATATAATATATTCAACGAAATTTGTCAAAATACTTTTGGGACATCGAATGTATGTATTACGTAAGATCAAATTTTTTTTCGAGACCCGAACAATTTAAAATTACGATGCCTTCACTCATTGCTTTCACCGTCCAAGAAAAACGTACATAAATCATGAAAGAGATCCATGCTCGAGGGTCGAATACATGAAGAAGAACCACCTGTATTGGGCACGAAGTGGAACCAGTATCAATAACGTTCAAAGCGAAATTAGCAACTCGCCGTAAAACCGAGTCGGAGGGTGGCTGCTTTCGGAAAGAGAGAGAAAGAGAAAGAAAGAATGTGTGTGTGTGTGTGTGTGTGTGTATGAGAAAGAGAGAAAGAGAGAGAGAGAAAGAGAGTAAAGAAGAAAGGTGCAGGTGACGATACGAAGAACCCAACGAAAGACTCGCTGCTTTGCCCGCGGGGGCGTTAAATGAGATCCCCAAAAGAATAAGAGGTCAGTCAGGTGCAGGAATATGAATTAAAAGAGAAGAGAAGAGCAAAAGAAAAAGAGAGGGAAAGAAAGAGAGAGGATTTCGAAGCTTTTTTCTTCTGCACGATTTCTGTTCGAGCACGTGCTGCGAACGCGGACTTTATCGCGAAAGAGCAAGCGTTACGCGTTTTTGGCCTAACGTGGCCAGTCAGCCTCAGGGGCCAGCTGCCCTCTTCGCCCTTATTTCAAAGCGACCACCGGACCTTTTCCACCAGCCCTTCTTTCTTCTCCTTCTCATCCTTCTCATCCTCACATTCTTATTTTTAAACTCTTTCCGTTTCGACCTCGGTCTTTAGCCTTTCAGTTTAGTTCCTTTAAAATTCATTTTAGAATTTAACACGTCCTTTTACGAACCATTCGTGTTATTACGAATTCTATCATCTGATATAATCGAATGTTTTTATAAGATAAACGTAATATTAATTAAACGAAATATTTAACGTTTGAAATATTTCCGCGTTAGAAAGATTTTTTTGGAATTATGACATTTTATTAAGAAGAGATTATTTACGAGTTAATTTGCGAATATGACATTAATTAATCGATATATATATATATATATATACACACACACACATACACAGTTGAAGTACTTTTCACGTGTTTCGTAAATATAATACATTTTATTTAATCGATATTTTGATATAAGTTTTAGCAAGTGCAATTTCTTTTGTTTTGCAAAATTTTTAATCTTCCTAATTCTGAGAAAAGTTACTTCCAGTTAGTAATGTCCAGTAAATTTACTATTATTCAAACGTAACCGTAACCGCGGTATTACGAACAGCTAATGTATTCGTGAACGTTTCCGGCAAAAATACAATGGCTCGTCGATGTAGCCTTAACAACGTTGTGATGTTGTAAAAATACGTCAAACGTTACGCTCGCTGTCACGGAGACCGAATTCGGACAATTCATGTACCTTTCGATTCCTCGCTCGAACGAATTTTTATTTTCATTTTTTTCTTCGGTTTTTATTAAAATATCGTTCGAGACGTTAAAATGTATATTTACTACGCGTAAACGTATAGATACAGGTACACGTGAACGCACGTGCACGCACACACACACTCACTCACACACACACACACACACACACACATACATACATACATACAAATAGAAGTAGAGTAAAGACGACGACGCAACGCGTAGAGAACCTAAACCAAGCAGTCCGGACGCGCTCGCTAGATTCGACGAGGAACCCACGATGCCAAGGATCGATAGTGGCAATTTAATTTTGTAATTAACCACGCGCTTGCTTACTAATTACTTCGGTAATTAGCACCGGAGCATCGTTACTATTTATATACCTGATTATTACGCGGTACGACTTCCAAGCGTACGTTGTTGCGTGCGAGCTAATTACTTCGGCCGATACTTCAATTTTAATCATCGACTCGTCTCCATTACTGTTCTCTCTCTCTCTCTCTCTCTCTCTCTCTCTCTCTCTCTCTCTCTATTTCGTTTTTCCTCGTGGACACTATTATGTAATAAAAGTTCTTTCCGAAGCCGAGAGCAAATCGATCGAAACAATTAATTGTTACGCAAACCATCGTCGAATACAGGCCACGTTCGTCATCGATCGATGATTTCCGTGAAACCGCGAGATCCGTTTTTGCTTATATTATCGAGATGTAGAAGAAAAGTAAAAAAGAATTAAAGGAAAAAACGAGAAAGAGAGAATATCCATCCATCCATCCATTCATCTATCCATCCATCTATCCATCTATCCATCCAGCCATCCATCGAACGTTTAGATAGACAGATTTGTTAAGGTGCAGCAGGTTCATAAATGAGAGCCCCACCTCATCCGCTGACCCGAGTCAGAAAGACTCACCGGAAGCAAACGATTTGGTCTCTTTCACAAAATGTTTCGCCACGACCTCGTGCACGCTCGATATAATATCCAGCCATCCTACGGGCCTATCGGAACACCGACATTATACGTAATTATCCAAGGACTCTGCGTCGTTTATATGTATATATATATATTTCTCTCTCCCACGTCAGTTATTCGATTTGAAAAACGACGAATAAATAGTATCTATATTTTTCTAATATAAATATTACACCTATATATGTGTATATATATATATATATAATATAAAGATATATAATAATCGCGATTTAATTACAGTAAATATTACTGTTTTACGCGCTAACGATTTGGCACTGGTTAAAGTTAAAGAATTCATCGACATTTATTATCGTTGAATTTGTCTATTTTCCGTATTATTATCGAACATTAAATACATATTCATTCAACATCATATTTCTAAATCCTAAGAGATTTCCTAGATCTTTACATACAATATATAAATATCTTTATTATTTCTACATCTTTTTTTCTTTTTCCTTTTCCATATAACAAACAAATAAATATTATTACTCCTAGATCAATATCCAAGATTAATCGAATACTCTTTTAATAGTTTTTGGAATAATTACTTGTTTCTTTTTATTCGTTCGTTTCTTTTATCCTTTACACTCGATCATCGAATAATGCAGATCCTTTTATTCGCATAACGTTAAGAGAAAAAGATAAGAAAAGAGAGACCGGACAAGACGGGTCGTTTTCTCGTCGTTCGTCATAGGAAGAAGAGGAACAACGCGTCGTCGTCGGTGAGTATCGTCGGAAGTGGGCAGGTATAATAAAATCGCGACACGTATCGTGCGTGCCTGCAAAAACATATTTTTCATTGCGTTCCAGGAAGTTCGCTTATTAAAGGATCTCCCCCTGTCTCTCTTTCTCTCCACGTTGCCGAGAGAGGCGCGATCACGAGACGCCTCTTGGACTCAACCGTCAAGTAAAACGTGCGACGAATGGCCGGCCCGATAAATGAGGCAATAAATTCTCTTGGATATAACCGAAAGTTACGCGAACTCTCCCGCCACCTCTTCTCTCTTTCGCTCTTATCTTATTTCTCTTTTTCCTCTCGTTTCTCCAAAGTAAAGTCGATAAAAAATGTTTAATTAAAAAAAAAAAAAAAAAAAAAAAAAAAAAATTTACAAAGTCGAAGAAAACGACGAAGAAAAAAGGCAAAAAAAAAGAATCAAGAGGATGGATTTAAGCAATATCCAACGATAAATATAATAACGATCAAATTATTTAACTTTGATAATAAAGAAAAGGGGGAGAAAGATAAAGGGAATCGCTCGAGATTGTTAGATCTTCGAAAGAAAGATGGCGGGAAGTGTTGAAAGTGTTAAAGAGAGTAACTCGAAAGAGAGGTTATTCGATTCTGGTTTGAGCGAGCTCTTAACGCATTAAAGCAAGAGGTAATGCTCGCTTACTTGTATTAGCATAAGGTTCTTAAATAATATATCACCGGGATGGCAGGATCGGAGCAGGCCAGCGATAAGAAGTAACTTCCTGCGGCGCGTACACGCGTGCCCGTAACCGCAAACTCGAGGCCGCATTGCGCGCGTTAATAGCGTATGTATGCTTCTTTAAGAGAGAGAGAGAGAGAGAGAGAGAGAGAGAGAGAGAGACAGACAGAGACAGAAAGAGAAGAGAAGAGAAGAGAAGAGAAGAAAAGAAAAGAGACAAGAAGAAGAAGAAGAAGAAGAAGAGAAGCGAGTCTCTTTCTACCGATGGCGTATCAGGGGCGGATTAAAAGAGGGCGCGCGAGGCAATGCTTGTTTTTTGCCTTCGCCGATTCTTTCTCCTTAACTCGGTTGCCGATCGCGACTTGCCGAGGAACTCGAGAGCACCAATGTAGCTTCGATCTGAGGATAACGCGATGCTCGGTAAAACGAATCGAAGGAGAAGAGCAAAGGCAAGAAATCGAAAGAGAACGACGCGATCTACGACGAGAGACCAACGTGAAAACGATCCCTCGTTAACCCCCGTGTGTAGCCTAATTTTTTTGCTTTCGTCTTTTTTTTTCTTTCTTTCTTCCTTTCCTTTTCTTTTCTTTTCTCTGCCTTTCTTTTTTTTATTAATTAATTTATTTTTTTTTTTTAATTTACACGCGGTTAAAATGGAGTTAATATGATTTGTATCACGTTGAGTTTAACTAATATCGAAATGAATTTTCTTACCGCCGCAAATATTGTATGATCGATTAGATTAGAGAATCAACGAGCATTGATGTAATGATACCTCGTTTATATATATAATATTATCATTAAAAATTAGTGAGCACGCGGTGTCATTAGCGACTTTAACAATTTCTATATTATATTCTAATCTAGTCGCGTTTGATTCTCTACGATGATACTTTTATTCTCTTCACGAATTCTACTTTCGATGAGACTACAACACACGATATTCTTGTATGCGGGTTCTAACTGATTAGCAGGGTCTAAAGAGAAGAAAGAGGGAAAAAGAGAAAGAGGGAAAGAGAGAAAGAGAGAGAGAGAAAGAAGCTTGTATTTTTCGAATAAAACCGCGGAGCGTACTCATTAAGATACCACGAGGTCCCAATAACGGGTTGGTAACAAGAGCCGACCGATCAACCGGGGGATACCATGCGGATGACGCACCATAAACACGAGATCCATGTTCCGGGTGTCTCTGTATTATGATAGCTGCGGTGGAGCCCTTTTCCTGTAGCATTCTACCTCAGCGAGTTCCCATCAGAAGGACGGTTTTATGAGGACGGGAAGGAGAATATCATATATCCAACCATCCGAACCGATACGTGCTGTTTTTATTAAAGGTCCGCCTTTGCCTTTACGGAACGATCAAAGTGGAACCATCGGAACTATTGTACTCATCCCAAAAGCTCTCTTTTCTACCTGTGGATAAAAGCAACCCGATGAATCCCTTATTTTCGATTAAACTTAGCGGCCCGGTAAATCTAAAGGATTGGAAGATAGCAATTCGAAAAAAATAGCTTGATTTTCAATGCGATTGGCATAGAATATAAAAATTATCATCCAACAGGCAATACCGAGAATCCTGATAATCCTAACGACTTAATTAAATCGATAAACAACTTTTTAGATAGGACATGTAAGATAATTCTGAAAATCATATGGTAGCAAAGATGATAAGCATTGAGAACGTGACTTGGAAGAGGCCAATTCGAAAGGAAAGGCGAACTGGGCTTTCAGCCTTTCGAGAGACGTCAGCTCGATCGGCATCGAGCCTGAGCATTACCATACGCGGGCGAGCACTTCCGCGTGGCTTTCACCTTTTGTAAGAGGCCGTGTGTGTAAGCAGGTTGCCGTAATGGCACCTGGAACAATAATGCCTCGGTTTAGCGCCATAGAGTTGTTCTGGCCGCGGGGATCTGCATGCATTAGGTACAGTGAGAACTACCTAACTCAAGGTAGATGAGAGGATCGGTTTCGATGCTATCGGCCTTTGCCACCCGTGGCTTCTCTTCCGTTCTGGCCACGAGCGCGCGGCTTGCGAGCTGCCCTCCTCTTCCTCCCCCACCTCCTCCACCTCGTCCACCTCCTCCACCTCCTCCTCCTCCTCTTCCTCCCCCCACCTCTTCCTCTTCTCTCCTCGTACCTCGCAACGGCACCAGCTAAATTAGCCCCGCTCGATGCCGACTCTTGAGCAACGTGAAAACCCGAATAAGAAGATAAGGTGGATAAGTTTCTAAAAAAAAAAGTGACGTTAGCATAGACTTTTGCAAGAAACAATTACATATTTCCTTGTGTTCCTTATATTAAGTAGAAAATTTAATTTCGTTGAGTAATTTATCGATATAAATTAACATATTATCACGATTAAGATGGAACTTTGTTTCCGAGAGTGAAATTAGATACGTCTTACTAACTGTGAATTATAAGAGTTAAAAAGGTTGCTATTTAAGAATTGGAATGAATGTTTGGGTAATAACAGTCAATCAAAGAGATAAAAAAAATATGTATATATATACGTATACATATATTTAATCCAACAAAGACGAGTCAACGTTAGATACGGCAGGTTATTTCTCTAAAAGTGAAAGAAAGATCGTTATCGTTGGCACATGCTAAAAAAGAGAAAAAGAGGGAAAAAAGTCAGGAGGAAAAGAAAGCAAGAAAGAAAGTAAGAAAGAAAAGAACAAAAAAAAAAGAAATGAAAGAAATAGAAGTGGAAGAAGAGTAAGGACGAAGGATCGCGTTCTCGTGCAAGATTTTCCAAGATGCTCCGCATAATACTGACATTTATAACAGTGGCCTATCTACCCTTACCGGTGTAAGCATCGTGACTCTTATCGTCGAGCACGAATGTATAATAAGCGCGGCAAGACCGCGTCAACCCCCGTGAGCCGTGCGTTTACGTGTTTGATCTATGATCTTCCGGTGATCTTATCGGATGGTCACGATGAACGGGAGGTAAGAGGAGAAAGAGGAGAGAATGCAAGGCTGAGGGAACGTACTAACGCTATAAGCTAGTACGAGAAGTGCTACCTAGGCTTCCTTCGGTTTCCTTCGCTTTGAAACTCGCGTGTTCGGACGAACCTATTGCCATCCGCCTCGAAATTCTCCGAGGATTCTCGCCGACACGTAGCGCGATAGACGAAGGAAGCTTGAATATTCACTCGAAAATTCTTCCTTACGCTTAAGGACTCTTACTGTGTAATATAGAATGCATTTAACATGCACGCTTCGAATAACTCTTTTGAAAATCATTCAAAGTTATAAATATATGAAAAATTATCTCGTAGAAAAGATCGGACTTTCTGTTCTCTCTCTCTCTCTCTCTCTCTTTTTCTTTTTTAGTTTTTGTTTGTTTTTCTTCTTCTTTCCTCTCTCTCTCTCTCTCTCTCTCTCTCTCTTTTTCTCTTTTTGTTTTATTTTTTGAATAAAACGTTACAACAAAAGGAACGTTTAATGCAGCGAATAAACTCGAAGTTATTCAAGGTAATAAGACAGTTTTGAATCTCTCGTACATTGTATAACTCGTGTGATTACGAAGGAAAGAATTAAAAAAGAAAAAAGAAAAAAAGATAGATAAAAAGAGAAAAGAAAGAATTCCTCGTGTTTTATACGACATTCCTGGTGACATTCTTCGAGAGGAAGGAATAAATTAATTAAAGCCTAACGCGTTATGATTACCCACTGGACGTCTATTAGTCAAATCCATGACTTTCACTTAGGCATGTTCGATTGCCTGTTAAATTCCGAAAGAGAGTACTCTTGCGAGAACGAGAGATATACATCACATACATACATACATACATACATACATACATACATACATACATACATACATATATTTATATATATATATATATCCTACTTATGTTAGTAAAAACGTACGTAGCTTTTGAAAATGAGGGATATAAATAAATCATTAGGCCGACCCAGGCGATTCCTATTTTCGCCGTTTCTTTTTCTCCATTTTACTTGCTTGCTTACATTTAATCTCGACTCTCCTATGTTCCGCGTATAACTCGTGATAGATATCCACATTTTCTCTCTGTCTCTCTCTCTCTCTCTCTCTTCCCCTCTTTCTTCCTCTCCCTCCCTTACTCTCTCTCTCTCTCTCTCTCTCTCTCTCTCTCTCTCTCTCTCTTTCTGTGTCCCTCTTTCTCTTTCTCTTTCTCTCGAAGTAAATATAGATTTGATCTTGCGGCTAAGCTAATCGAGGGAACTCGTGCCACGTATGAAGTCACGGCCTACCTATTTGTTGTTACTACCAAGTTTATTAAGTTAATAACGACGGTTTATTTAAGGCACCGGCCACGCGTGGCTCGCGATTCATCACCGTTTTACATTGTTTACCAAACGTCATAACACGACATTCCCGCCAGATTAATGACCACACTTTCCGTTCCCTCATTTCACCGGTTGAAAGCAAACTGCCTATATTTACTATTACGGCACGCCGTCTGTTGAATATCATCGACCGACCGAGCTCAGCTTCTTCTCTTCTTCTTCTTCTTCTTCTTCTTCTTCGTTTTCTTTTTCTTTTTATTTTATTATTTTTTTTCTTTCTGTTTTTCTGTTTTTTTTTTTTTTTCTATTTTTTTTCACTCCACGTACCGAGGTAGATGATTCTCTCGAGTGCAGACCTCTCGCTCATTAGATTCCTACATTCGGTAACGTGGTAAACATCCAAGGAAATTGCCTCTCTTCCCCTCCCCCCCCCCTCTTACCCCATACCTGACGAGCCCACCTTTTCCTCCCTCTCGATCGGACTTCTCACGAGATTAATGATCTTTTCTCTTTCAAACGGAAATCCGAAAGAAGTTAAGAACGTTAAGGACTAGATCGAATTTGGATTTGAACGTAATTTTCTACTGTAATTGATTCGTTTGAAAATAAAATAATATAACGAATAAACGCGAAAGAGCGAAAGGGATATAACGATATAGCAGGAAATTGATTTTACGATGTTTCGTAACATTATAGAATAATTTTCAATTAAGGAATGATCGTTGGAAAATTAGAAAGGGATAAACTAACGCCATATAAGTCATTCGATAATTTAAAGAAATAGAAATAGAAAGAGAAAGAGATAGAGATAGGAGAGCTAACGTAACGTAACTTCTTCGAAGAATCGCAGTACGGCCGTAGGCCTAATATGTCGCAAGTAAGATGGTAGGAGGGGGTGCGAACGCTATAATGGAAAGGATATTAAGAGAAAACCAGTCTGAGCCATATATGCGTTTGACCCATTATGCGACTAAAACGAGGGCCTTTTTTATTACGTCGAACCCGACGACGTGTGGTCTCTCACTGTGTATAAGTATTTGATCGTTCGACTGTTATAAATTTAATTAGAGTTTTTAAACGATGACTTATATGCGTTCTCCCTATAAAAGCGATAACTATGCTCCTTAACTCGTAACCGTATTAACGGGATTAAAGTTGTGCGATTAAGTTGCGTATACGTATAAAATAGAGTATAAAAATTTTTTTCTTTACGAGTATATTCTATCTCTCCCTCCCTCCCTCCCTTTCTCTCTCTCTCTCTCTCTCTCTCTCTCTCTCTCTCTCTCTCTAATGTTTTCTTTTTCTTTATTTCTTTTTTTTTTTCTTTCTATTTTTTCCTTCAGATTTCTTGTTTCATAATTTTGCTTGAATATTAATTAACAGATATCACAAGAGTCTCCTCGATATTTATTATTTTAAATATTAAATAAATTTGATATAACGAACGATACGAGATTTGTTCGACGAATTTTCAAATGGAAAAAAATTATTTGTAATAAATTAACTGTTTGGTTTTTTTTTTTTTGTCTTTCTCTTTTTTTTCCTTTTTCTCTCTTTCTCCCCCTCTTTTCTTTTTTTACGTATCAAATCGACGATTATGGTCAAAATAGGTAGTTTGTAACTACTGGATTGGCCGAACGATCACTATGTCAGTGTTAATAGTGACGAAGGACTACGGGAATTGATTTAACCATAGGTTATGAATTCTTAAGATTATGGCTTCGACGATGAAAACCGATCGCAGACGCATTTAACTTTCTCTTTCTATCTTCACTTCTTCTTCTTCTTCTTCTTCTTCTTTTACTTCTTCTACTTCGTCTTCTTCTACTTCTTCTTATGTATATGTATATTCCATAAATGAGACCTGTCGCGTCGAGTCGTTCTCGATTGGTATAATGTTCCCGTCAAGGTATACGTATTCGCGAAGATTTAATGTCAGCTTGTCAAACGACGTTACACGCGGACACGACAGCCTCTCTATTACTTTTTTTTATCTCTCGACTCTCTAAAAATATTCTCTCTCGAATTTATATATATATATATATATATATAAATTTTTTTTTTATATTTTTGGCTATTCTTTTCTTTTTTTTCATTTTATTTACGCAACGATCGACCGGCCATATTTTGCAGCAGGCTCGTCGGTGGTGGTGATGGTGATGGTGGTAGTGGTGGTTGCTTCAAAAGCGAGTCGTAAAAAAGGACTTTCTTTTTGTTCGCGAGATATATATATATATATATATATATATATATATATATATATAGATAGATAGATAGGTAGATAGATAGATAGAGAGAGAGAGAGATGCAACAATGCAGCAGCTACATCGAATGTCGATAAACGAGCTGACTTGTCAGTCGATAGAAACTCCGCTTCCGGTTGTCCAAAGCGAATCGTGGTCATTGTCCCCGTCGATGGATGCGTCCGAGTTTTTTAATGCGACTTTGATGCTGACTATGGTCGATCCTAACACACCACCAGTGTCTCTCTCTCTCTCTCTCTTTCTTTCTCTTTCTTTCTCTCTCTATATCTTTCTCTTTTTCTCTCATTTTCTTCGAGCCGGGAAAACTTATAATGGATATCGACGTTATAATGATACATAATACATTTGACAACGTAAACGATCATGGGACATGTGATTGTTGAAACTTCGTAGAAATTTGCAAATCTCGATTCTATTATATACAGTTAAATATACTCAAGTAAATATAGTCTAAATTTTGTAACTCCTTTTGTTTGGATCGATCGGGCTCGTTTCACGATGTAATGA
The DNA here is from genome assembly GCF_014466175.1 of Vespula pensylvanica. Taxonomy (NCBI): domain Eukaryota; kingdom Metazoa; phylum Arthropoda; class Insecta; order Hymenoptera; family Vespidae; genus Vespula; species Vespula pensylvanica. The sequence continues at coordinate 5,963,898 of NC_057685.1, read as the reverse complement.
TAATAATTTAATATGTTAATCTGTCGATTTAATTAATTTTTAAATTGTGATAAGAGAACAACAAAAATATATAATATAATTAACGACTTGTATAATTCAATTATGTTAATCACCGATCTAATTGATGATTATACGATTGATTGTATCATTAAAAATGTATAATTCTAAATTACTATTGATAATTAAATATTTCGATTGGAATCGAATAAAATATTACTTGAAACATTCATGGAAGAGTGATGTTAAATTGATTGATACACTTTTAATCATTACATTACACACACACACACATATATATCGTAATAATTAAATCATTCAGATATAAACAAAATAATTGATAAAACGATAGATAGAAAAGATAGAGTCAAGTTCAACCTCGCGAAAAGTGAAAGATTAAGCTCGAATGTCGGATCGAAGATCGCAAGAAGGAAACCATAGGTAAGAGACAGGTCCTAGAAAAGGGTTAGGGCCAAGACAAGGGCCAGGTTTGTAAGACTAAGGGCTAAAGAGTGCACACGACTGACTTCTCCAGTTAAAAAGAGAGAAGAAAAAAAGGGTAGAAAGAGAAAGAGAGGATGGAGGATGAAAAAGAACAGAGAAGGTTGAGATGGAAGAGAAGGAGGAGGAGGAAGAAGAGGTGGAGGAGGTGGAGGAGGTAGGAGGAGGTGGAGGAGGTGGTGGAGGAGAAAGAAACGTCGAAGGTAAAGGAAGGTGGAGGGCATCTGCCTCCTTACAATTAAACGAAGCCTCGGAAGCCCTCGAAAGCAAGCGGCCGTCGAGCAGTCAACAGCTGCGCATCTGAATACTAATTTGAAATGTTTACACACCCGCGCGGCGCACTTACACTTCAGCCGGCACCCACGTTTCTTAGAGACTATTTCTTTCTCTGTCTGTTTGTCTCTCTTTTTCTCTATCTCTATGTCTATCTGTTTCTCTCTTTCTCTTTCTCTTTCTGTCTTTCCTTTCTTTCTTTCTTATTTTTTTCTACCATTGCTCCGTCTCTAACGATAAAACACAACGAGAAAGTCACTAATGGTTTCAGCCTTCTTCTACCAAGAGACTTGTCTTCTAACAAATGAAACTAACCCATCGTATTAACGTTGACTCCTCGCATTGATTCGTCTCCTTTAACCCTTAGAAGGTAGCACAAAGAAAGAACGTTACATAGATATTATTTTTTTTAATTGACGAAAGGAAATTAATCTAATTGAAATTATTTTATAATACATTTTATATCTGTACGACGCTTTTTAAGAGTTAAAAGATCGGAATGTAATTAATTATATATTCTGTTAATTAATAAACTTTTTCATCGGTCACCCACGCACGCCTAACGATTTCATAAAATTCGTGATCAAGATTATATATATATATATATATATATATATATATATATATATATATACGATCAAATCTTAAGATTTCATCTTTCTCTTCGTAATAATTAAACACGGCACTTGACTTGCCAGCCCTTTTTCCCAAGTAACTTTAAGCGCGTGCCAGCAACCTACCACCGTCCCTATCGAAAAGTCCCTCTTATTTTTGGTAGGGCTCATTTCCATAGCGATTTCACGGCTGTCGCGAGCTCCCCAATAAAAGCTACGGTCAAATATTTATGAAGATGTAAGCGTTATTTTGATAAGCAGACCTGAATTGATATCGGCTACCCTTTTTCGTAAAGCATTTTACAGAAGGCCAGAGGGGCTTCTCGAAAGTGCGAATATAAACGCGTCCACGCTTTCTACCCCTAGGGGGTTCAGGGAATAAGATCCGATTCCTGTTTCAATATCCTTCGGAGTGAATGAGAGAGAAAGAGAAAGAGAGAGAGAGAGAGAGAGAGAGAGAGAGAAAGAGGGTGAGAGTGAAGACCGAATCGGATGGGTGAAATATGTCAAAGGAAACTTTTTGACACAGGCCATCATCGATAACGAATAACAAATATGATTTTATCGACGATGATCGTCTTAGGATATATTTTTTAAGCCATATCGCATATTATTAATCCGAGTAAATCAAAAGAAAGGGTTTTATATTTATATAGTGTACGGATGTATGTATATACATATGTATGAGTGTATGTATATTAGAACTGGAGTTTGTAAATGGTATGATAAAAGAAGTCACATAATTTTGCTAATTCATGAATACGAGAAATATGGTGTATGATAAAGAAAAAGAAGTACATCAACAAAACGTTGTATCCGATACCAATGAAAAGTTTAAAACGTAAAAAATAAGATAATATTATGAGTGTGTATGAATATACATAGATCATGATTTACTTATTTTACTGCGACTAGTTTAAACGTATTTAAACGATTACTCATAATCGCGTTGAATATCTGTATACAAGCATAAGTAATAAATTTTTAAAAGGCCTTGCGATTATTATCATTACGACTTTGTTACACATAAAAAGTAGATAAATGTTGTTTTTTTTTTTTTTTTTTTTTTTTTTTTAAATTCCAAAATTTATTCATAATATTGTTACTTCTTTTTTTCGTTATTTCATAAAATTGTTATTTCTTTTTTATACATACAAATATCGACACTCTTAATAATAACTTCACGATTTTTTAAATCATTCTTTTCTAAAAATTTAGATACTTTGATATTTTTGCGGACTATAATAACCGATATAAATGAAAGATCGAGGATGAAAATCGAAATGACGAGAGAGTCTAACAAACCGAATATAACAAAATGACGACTGCGACAAATTTTTTTTCTTAGTTTTTACTTAACGATTTTATTTGCATGAAACAACACTTTGCCAAAATTTCAAATCTCTATCATTTCCTTAAAGGGATTATATGGGATACAGAATACAACTGGACACAATAGGAAAGGACAAACTAGGATCAGATCGAATAGGATCAAATTGGATCAAATTGGATCAAAAGTTATTGAATTGAATCGAATAGGACCCAACTGGATCGACCAAAAAATTGAATAGGACCAGACGGATCGGATCGACTTGACTAGCTCGGTCCATCTCGGCTCGGCTCGACTCGGTTTGCCTCCGGATTGCGTATAAGCTTTAGTCTGTGGTTTTGATTTGGGTTTTGAATGTGGTTTTGTCTGTGGTTACGTCTGGGGTTTTGACTCTAATCAATCGTATTTGATCCTGTACATTCTAATTCGATCTTTTTCAATTTTGTCCGATTCTATTTGATTCTATTTAAACTTATTCGATCGTGTTTAACACCAGCTGATCATATTCGATCCTATTCGATCCAATTCAATACTTCTCAATTTTGTTCAAACCAGTTCGATCCTATTCGATCCCATTTGATCTCATTCGTTCTTTTTTAATTCCATTCGATCAATTTCGATCTTATTTAATCCTATTTGATCCTGTTCGATCTTATCAGATTTATTTCAATTTTATCCAGTCTTATTCGGACCTATCCAGTCTTATTCGGACCTATTCCATCCTATTCGGTCCTATACAATCCTTTTGGATAATTAAATTTTTCATTATGGAGTTATAGAAATTAATATTTACTCTCCATAAGAATATCGAAACGTTTTATCTCTTTTTATTTTTTAACTATGTCCCACCAAACAACTTTCTTGAAATTTTTACCGATATATAATCGATTATAGTAGATAGATAGATTATTATTCTTGACTTTTCAGATGGATATCATTCGAAGACTTGTTCGTAAAACACACATCCAACAAATCAATTATTCTTTTCATATTTCTTTAATAATTCCTTTTAAATACCTTATGTAATAACAAAGAAAAAAAAAAGATAATAAAGTTTAACACTTTTTTTTTAACCTTCATTTAAACCTTAAACGTGTGGTTAGACATTTGAAATATTTTACAGGATAATATTGCAGAGAAGTAACACTATCTCGTAAACTTACTTAATAAATAATAATAACAAAAATTGCCGTGGAAACTACTTGCTAGTGCTTATCCTGCTAGGCACTTTGTCGAATTATTTACGGAGTAAACGAAGTATGTAGATCGTAAAAGGGAAACTCGATTCGATTTCGCGGGAAGAGAAAAATGACACGCATTTTCATAAATTTCCAAAGGCTTAATACTTTATGCATGCAGGATCGCGGATTTGTCTCGGTAATCTGAGAATGTCCACGTGCGGAGATCGACGCCTAGTATAGAAGCATAGTAACGTCGACAACTTCTGCATAGGATCGTACAGGGCACCCTTTTCGATCCACCCCTTCGACTAAAACTACCCCCGCTGTTCTCTCTCTCTCTCTCTCTCTCTCTCTCTATTTTCTATTTCATTTTCTTTCTCTTTTCCTCTCATAGAAACTAGAAATGGCACGCGTAGGGTGTTGGTGGTAGCAAACACGTGCGACGAAGGGTGGACCACCCCTGCTTTTGCTCGTCTGCAAGGTGCCTCTCTATGCTCATTGTACGCCCAACATTCGCCACGCTATTTTATTAAAACATACGACATTTCCGATTCAAAGTCTTCTCTCTACCCTCCCACGCTTCACCTACTCTCACTCTCTATTCCTCTCCATCCTCACCATCGAATTTTAATCTCTACTTTCTTCTATGCTTTTTTTCATTCCATTTTTTGCTTTATATATATATATATATACACAATACATTACTCATAATATATACAAATGAAAAACTCATTTCGAGACTCATTCAGTAATAAAAAAAAAAACGAGAAAGAAAAAAAAGGCAAATCTTCCCCTTCATGATTTAATGATAGAGATAATAATGTTATTCGTTCGATAGAAATATATAAAATTTTTTATGAACAAGAGCTCTACGAAATGTTTACAAGATGCAAGTCCCTCTCTCTCTCTCTCTCTCTCTCTCTCTCTCTCTCTCTCTCTCTCTCTTTTTCTTCTTCTTCTTTTTTTACTTTTATAGGGAGACCATATACCGACGATATAAAGCAGCTCCATTCGCGTCGATATACCAACCCGGCCAATCCAGGCTGACTCGATTTTCCTTTTATGTTATCAATTTGGATCCTCGTCGGTTCTCCCCTCCTCTCTCTCTCTCTTTCTCTCTCTTTCTTTCTTATACTATTCCAAGACGAGAAGCGCAGTATTTTGTACTTTATCGAGGGATATATCGCTGATTTTTCTTCTACATATTGATTTTACCGCGACGATAAGGTCTATCGGGGGTCCCTCTAACGTATTCCCTTTGATACTTCTTCGCATATACTTCTTCCGTCAGTTTTCCATCGATTCGAAAAGCGTAGCTTATCGAAGATGTATTTATATGTTTGAAAGAGAAAGATGGAAGAAATAGTGAAAGATAGTATGAGAGAGAGAGAGAGAGAGAGAGAGAGAGAGAGAGAGAGAGAGAGAG
>NC_057685.1:5942651-5958543 GCF_014466175.1 Vespula pensylvanica | reverse complement strand
AGAGAGAGAGAGAGAGAGAGAGAGAGAGAGAGAGAGAAAGAGATAGAGAAAACTAGCATGTAGTTTTTGATGCTTTGACGATTCGAATGTTGTTACTCTGTCGTTTCGGATACCAGACAGCTTCAGACGGTTTCATTCGAAAAATGCACACCAGTTTTATATACTCTACCTTGTATATCACACATACATATATATATATATATATATATATATATATATATACAAACATATATATGGTATATATATTTCGACGTGTTCACGCGTGAAATTTGTGGACGAGCTCTTTGTTACTCGAACGAGAGCGAATTCGTGTTCATTCGGACACGTAGGATGTGTCGTATTTTTCGATTTTTTCTTTTTTGTTTTCTTCTTTTTTTTTTCTTTTTTTTTTTTTTATTTCGTTTGTTTAGATTTCATTCGTACGCAGAAGAAAACACTAACGCAAAACGAATCATATATCTATCGATACGCACGAAACATTTCGATTAATCGTTTCTAAGATAAGATGCGAATGAAAAATGATTGAGTAGTTAACTACCTTACACGAAGTTACACAACACTGAATCATACAGCGATACGCGTTAAACGTGTTCGATTAATCGGGCTTGGGTTTTCGAGATAAGAAGCGAATGTAAATATAACAAGAGTAAGTACCTTTGAGAGAATCAACAAACGATCGATTATTCGGTATCGTTAAAATATGCCGATATGTTCTCTGCGAGTCAAAGGATTACAAGAATATCCCTATAGATCAGCACGTAGTTTTCATTTTTCTCGTCAGCCTCTTCTATCCCCACCCCCTTCACCCCCACCTCACAACTTCTCGTCAAGCACTCTCCCACTTTTTCTCTTCTTCCTATGTTTCTCTCTTTTTCGCGAGAATCGTTCGTTTCTTCGTTCAAAGAAAAAGAGAAAGAGAAAGAGAGAGAGAGAGAGAGAGAGAGAGAGAGAGAGAGAGAGAGAGAGAGAGAGAGAGAGAGAGAGAGAGAGAGAGAGAGAGAGGAACCCACCCTTCCTTCAGCCAGACTACACCCCGTCTGGAAGTTCGCGAACAATAGTTTGAAAAGCACTGCCCTAGACAGTAATCCACTGAAATACTGGCCAGCGGAAACTGGATCCTAACTTTTAAAGAAATGAACTTCGTAATCTCTAACCATGCTGGTAGACTCGTCCGTAGCTTGCTAGAGCAGCCTATCTCCGGAACGAAACATTTTCGAAAGCGCAGGATATATATATATATATATATATATATATATATATAAATATATATACATATAAATTTTTTTCGTCGATTAACAAGCAACTGTCTCAACAGAGGTTGTTGCCAAAAACTTAAAAAAAAGAAGAAAAAAGAATTTTTCTTTTAACTCGATATAATAATATTCTTTTCAACATCTATTGATAATTCTTTTGAAATACTCTGGAAATTGATTTCTTTCGTATCTACAAGAAAAAAGAAAAAGAAACAACGAACAAAATTATTAAGCGGTATGGGTTGACGTTAATGTCCTAGATTTGAGCTGCTAATGAATTTTTCTTTGTCCTTTTTCGGACGATTACATGAATAAAATAATGATTTTATAAAATATAGACGTATATGATCGGATATGAAAGAAATAAGGAAAAAGAGGAAAAACGTGTTTCCTCTGCGATCCTTTGAGATAATTGAAGGAAAAAAAAAAAGATACGTTACGTACTAATTGTAAGAAGAAAAAGAAGAAGCAGAAGAAGAAGAAGAAGAAGAAGAAGAGGAAGAAGAAGAAGAAGAAGAAGAAGAGAAACGTAATCATTACGTTTCGAGTCGTTTTTATCGTTAAAGAAAAATCAGCGTAGTAACAATGTAGTAGTTACATCTAACTCGTCGTTTAATCGTACACGTTACACGCCTATTCGAGATATCCTCTGAGTCGTGGCCGGAGATAAAACGATTCCATTTTCTCTGTGTATCTCTAAAAGGCTTGCCGTTGATTTTGTCATCGTGAGTGAGTGCGTGAGTGCGTGAGTGTGCGCGCGCGCTTACGCGCGCTCCCAAGTATACACGGTTCCTATCGGTGCTGCCGTTCTCCGGCCACGGCAATAATCGCTCAGGCTCCTCCGTTCGGCCGCTGCTCATGTAAACAGTTAATCTAAATCCCGAGCAAGCAACGATGTAATGTTATGCGCCGCGCAAGACTCATTATACTTGTAAACCAGTCTGAGCGTCGACCACAGATCAAACGTATACATATATATTATCCGTGCGCGCTATTCGCACCCACACATGCGTAGAAACACAAACGAATGTATATGTATGTATGTTATATATATATATACACATATACAAAGGAATATATTTTACACGTTCTCTGGTGAACGAAGCCATTGGCCACACGACGCGATCGATATATGTATATATAGATACATACATGTATCTATCTATCTATCTATCTATATATATATATATATATATATATATATATATATATATATATAGGTATGTCTATGCATGTATGAAAATCGTTTACGTATGTAAGCATGTATATGTCACGTATACGTGTGTACATATGCACGCGAATGTATTCGCGTTTGCGTGTATCGGACTATCGGCAACATTTGTACGCTGGACGCGAGCGCTTAGGCGACCGACTCAAAGAACGGCCCGATCTCTAACGTAAACTCAACTCGCGGACGTTCGTTCTATCGATCCTTAAGCACAACCTTCCCAAATGCATAAACTTAACTTTCTAACATTACTTCTTTCTTTCTTTCCTTTTTTTTTTCTTTTTTTTTTGTTCTTTTTCACGTAATTTCTTACAGTAAAAATTAAAAAAGAAAAAAAAAAGAAATGAAAAAAAAATGGATGAACGTCGGCATCGACAACTATAGATGTATATAACAACGATCGACTTTACGTTGGATCGCGCTTATAAATTGTTTTAATTTATTTCATCTATTACATTTTATTCCATTCCATTCTATTATTTACGCGAATTAGTAATCGTACGAAGGAAGAACTTTCACGGAAAGAAGGTAACACGCTCGCGAAATACGCTCGTCTTACCAACAGCCAGCGAAGTAGTTAAACAGGGAATCCCATTCCTTAGCGAGTTTCCTCTTTCCCTCTGGCCTCTTCCCGTCCCTCTTCATCCCTCCTACTAACTCGAGAACAATGCTCGAGATCTGACGCGGATAAATCGATTTTTACGCGACATAACTTTCATACCGAGTTGAGTCTACCGCCACCCCCCCCCTCCTCCTCTCGTTGCCCACCACCTTCTTCGCCACCTCCACCATACCATCACCATCACCATCACCACTACCACCATTACATCTCCTTCCGTCTTTCTCCTTCCCTCTCCTCTCCTCTCCAATCCATTCCTCTTCTCTTCTCTTCTCTCCTCTCTTCTTCTTCTCTTCTCTTCTCTTCTCTTCTCTTCTCTTCTCTTCTCTTCTCTTCTCTTCTCTCCTCTCTTCTTTTCACTGTTCGTCGCGCATCGCTCTCACGAACTATAGTCTCCTCGTTCGCAAAGAGAGTGAAAAAGAGAGGGGAGAAAGAAAAAGAGAAAGAGAGAGAAAGAGAGAGAGAGAGAGTCGATGTTGTGTCGGCGGCGGCACGTTTACGTGGAATATTAGCAAAGCTAATTTGGTTTGATCTTCGAAGCTTTATACGTTCGACAGGCTACGTGCGTACGTATGTGTCTGTTCATGTGTGACACGTACGAGTGCACGCAACTGTCGAACGTGTCACAATGGCGCTACTGCCAACAATACTGGTGGGAGGTAACGAGACCGAGAAGTGGAATTAAGGCGTATGATCTCCATCAAAAATTCTAGTACAATGATTTCTTTTGATAGTCTCTTATTTATTGTTAAACGATTTGGTAATCGTGAATGGTTGTAAAGTATATTGAATAAAAAAATAAAAAAGAAAGAAAGAAAGAAAGAAAGAAAAGAAAGGAAAAGAAAAAGAGAAGAAAGTAAATAATGATGATAAAAATAAGTAATAAGAATTTTTTTTTCTCATATTTCAGATATATAATATTTGGAAATTTTTGCACGAATGTAAAATAAATTTGAATAATTTATATATATATATATATATATATATATATATATATATATATATATATAAAATAGTGAATACGTATTTTTTCTATGCCTTTTTCTGTTTTCGTTTTTTTTTTTCTTTTCTTTTCTTTATTCCTCCTACGTCCTTTTACAATAAATTTCTTTTTTTTTCTCCTCGGTTAAAAAGAAATAAACTGTACGAGTCGTTGTTCGAGTCAATGCTACTTGTTATTTGCACAACTGCGGCGTACTTGAAACTAAGTTATTAATATTATCTTTAATATTCGCACGCGAATGAAGTAAAACTTGAAAAAAAGAAAAACAGAGAAAGAGAGAGAGAGAGAGAGAGAGAGAGAGAGAGAAAAGTACGCGTGCTTGGTTCATTCATAATTCATACACCGTTACACACGTCGTTGTCAGCGGCCAATCAATGCAAATATATTCTAGCTCAATGAATGTATTTTCATTTTTAAGTGATATTATACAAGAATATTGCATTCTAATTGAAATATGGAGTCTGAAATAAATCATGAATTATTCCCTGTGTTGTTTTCTCGCGTCACGGAACTTCACGTTCGACTTTTTGGTAGCTGCTTTACGGAGGTCACGACACACACACACACACACACAGACACACACAGACACATAAACGGGTCTTGTCATTCCGATCGTTCCTCGAAACTTCTATTATTTAATCGTTCATATGCATATCAGATACATATCGTTCCTTCGGAATATATCAAGGTCTTCCTTTTCAGTCAGTGCACTTTAACCTATCGAATTTATACATCGATTTATCCTATACTAAAATCTTTCTTTCTTCTTTTATAAAAAAAAGAAAGAAAGAAGAAGAAGAAGAAGAAGAAGAAGAAGAAAGAGAGAGAAAGAGAGAGAGAGAGAGAGAAAAAAAAAGAAGTAGAGAAGGAAAAACAAGATCTCGAATAAATTGAACAAATTACGTCGGTCGCCATCAGCGATCGGTGAAAGGCGCGAAATTTGAAATTCCGTCGATAAAAAAATATCCTCTTTGGCCGTTGACATCGAGAACTCGGTAGTTCTCCCTCATTTTTCGTCCTTTCTCTTCTTTCTTTTTTGTCTTGTTTTTTCTTCTCTCTCTCTCTTTCTCTCTCTCTCTCTCTCTCTCTCTCTCTCTCTCTCTCTCTCTCTCTCTCTCTGTTTCTCTTTCTCTTTCTCTTCACTCTTTTTCTTGAACTCTCCCGTGAATAAGTATAGCTGGTCGACATTCGCATATTACGATATTATCGATTCAACGCGATGCATATGGTTGTCATTCGCCCGCATCTTCTCATGGGGAAGAAACGTATAATATACAATGCGTGAATACATACATACATCAGCAGGCAGATATACGGCAATTTGAATGAGTTAATATACAGAGGCGCGCAAGCGTGAGCGTAAACAGGCACATATGTATGTTTATGTGCTTCTAGATACTTATACGGGGAGAGGGAGAGAAATGGAGTCACTATTTTTCTTTTTCTTCTTTCTTTCTTTTTTTTTTCTTCTCTCTCTTCTCATTTTTTGGTTTCTCTGCTTTCTCGATCGATGTGGGACACGCGTTAAGCATTTTAATACACGATGAAGGTTTGCGTTATTCGATGCCAGTCATATCCTCGATACTTAACCCTCTACAATTTGATGTCACATACTGTGATATATCATTCTCATATATCCATCTTATGAAATGTTTTCGCAGCGGAATAAAATCTTTCGATATCGTAAACGTGTCAATATTGACCGAGTACAAGTACTTGTTTCGCTTGATGGATTTTATAGGAAAAAAAAAAAAAAAGAAAAAAAAAAAGAAAAATAAAAAAAAAATTTAGGTTGCACATCACGAGTTAATTGATTCATTTTCGAAATCTTAGCTTGCAACTAGTGGAATAACTTAACGTCTATCTTCTTTTTTTTTTTTTTTTTTTGAGATAGGATACTAGTGATGATAGAAGAAAAGGAGAAAGAAGAAGAATAAAGAAAAAGAAGGATAGAAGAGAGAAAGATAGCTCGACAATCGGTGTCTCCTTCGTTCTCGTTCTTTCTCGAAGAAGTCGGTGCTACTTCAACGTTTAGCGGCCGTTCGCATGGTTGTCAGTCTTCCCGTGACACGAGGAATGCGAAAAGTGCGTGAAAGAATGTGGAGTAACTTCTAATGCCTCTAATACCTCGCGCCGTGGCCGTCTTCGACAGAACCAGATGTGAATTGTAAGTCGGTGTTCACCCTCCCTATATAACAGCTGCCAGCATCGAAGGCCACTGTTTCCATCGAACATAGCTAAGTAGATATATTTTATGGATAGTTGCTACTACGACAGAATTACGAAGGATGCTCTCTCTCTCTCTTTCTTTCTCTCTCTCTCTCTCTCTTTCTCTCTCTTTCTCTCTTTTTCTCTCTCATCAATTACCATTAACATTATTTATTTTTGGTAAAAGGTCTGCATATGGCGACATACGGTGACATCATCTATTCCAATTTAGTACTTACGAGCTAAATCGAGTTAATCTCTAAGCTACGATTTTCCTAGCATTAGATGTTAACGGTAACTCGATAACGAGTAAGGAGAAAATGATTGTACATAAGAAAAAAAGAAAAAAAGATTAGAAAAAAAAAAGAAATAAAATAAAAAAACGATTATATCTCCAACCAAGTACATCGAGTATATAGCTTGATGAATATTTCATACGAATCTTATATTATTCATTAAGTAAAATACGAAGGAGATATTAATCTTTTTCGAAGAGACAAACGGAATTTTTCTTTTCCACTTTTCCAAAGTGGAAATTATAAGAGAAAATAGGGCTAGGAGCGAGCACTTAAACGATAAAGGACGGACAAGCTGGTAAATTAAATTTAGTCGTCGAAATGGTTCCCGTTATTTTTTCCCTGAAAAGAATTTCTATTTCAGACGAAGTTACGATACTGTAGACGAGTTCAAGGACAATTATCATCCCCTAAGCGTCCCCAGGCGCATGTCGCGATAAATCTCCAAGGAAGTCGTAGCTTCCGCGATCAGAAAGGCGGAAACGTTGCGTCTCGTGTCCTGTCAAAATACGGAAAAGAAAAAGAGATAGGGGAAGAGTGAAAGAAAGAAAGAGAGAAAGAGAAAAAAAGAGAAAGAGAGAAAGAAAAAAAAGAGAAAGAGAGAGGGAACAACGTTGACTAGACGATGATGGTGTTGCCACGTGCAACCTTCCTCGCGCCCTCTTCTGTCATTCATAAATGCATTTCTCTCGTTCTCTCTCTCTCTCTCTCTCTCTCTCTTTCTTTGTCGTATACACATACACATACACACACACACACACACACCACATTGCGCTTTTGTACATAGGCGTGTGCACGCATAGCAAGAGAAACACGACGTCTTCTTCGAATACGAGCACGCGACAAGCTGGCTCGTGCACGTGCTCGTCCCTAAGGAAAAAGAGGATGGAAACGATATTGTCCCGTTCAAAGTACCGACCATTCAATCTACGCTTATTCTCGTTGGTTAATCGTCGTTATTTTATATACTTTTAGTAATGATAAGTTTATCGTAACTTAATAATAATATATTATAGATGTAAAATGATTCACGAGTGTCTTTTCGAACGTATACAAATTCGTGCCTTTTAAATAATCTTTATGTCGTATTAATGACGATGAAAATGTATTCCGAACGATGCTTTGAATATGTTTATGAACAAAAAAAAAAAAAAAAGAATACATTCTAGTAAGTGTATATCTAACGTATATTATTATCTTTCTTTATGATATTTTTTACGATCGGAATAAAATTTTCCGTCTTCTTCATACGTAGCGATATCATTCTTTTTCTTTTTTTTATTTTTACGTCATTATTTATGAACGTATTCATTATGTAAAAAAAAAAAAAAAATAAATAAAACAGAATTAAACATATTTAAACATATTCTAATCTATAAGACTGGATTATTCATTTGATGATTAGATTTCAAAAATGTTGAATTAATGAACGTTAATATCGTTGATCGATTAGTTGACGATGAATCCTACTTAACTACTTCATTTCTGATCCGTAAAAAATGAGTCATCGATAATGTCATGAGTTAAACTGCGCATTAATCATCGCGAAGGAGAAATTAAATATGTCGACAAATACGCTTTTCAATAGAGTTCAAAAAAATAATATGCACCGAATGACAAACATTACAGTGAATACGCACGGAATATAATTAATAGTAATCCAGATGGCCTCGAGCAATAGACGGACTGAATTATTATGATAATATCAATATCTATCGGAAAATTATGCTAATCGATTCTAACGTTTTTCTACATAATGAATCGAAAAAAAAAATAAATTAACTCTTACGCATATAAAACAATAAAATCATATAAGTATATTTGTTTTTTATATATAATATATTCTAATTTATTGTATATAGTCTATGTAATATATTATCTACATAAATTGAATTATATAAATATTTATTATATATATATATATACACCTATAATAATATATATAAATCTTGTCGAAACGTTTGAAAATCATTTTTCGACGATCGAACATCTCGTTAGAATCAACCGAAGACCCACTTTTCCGAAAATTTGTGAAACCCGAGCCACGTTCTATTACTCCCCCATCTTTTCTACTAGGAAAGCGACGCGTGTATGTCTCATAGATCAATAATAACTTTCGTTTTCACTATCGGCTAAAAGGGCCCCCCCACCCCCCACCGTCATCCGGGAAACGTTAACGACATCCGTATGTAGCAAATCGGTCGTTACCTTTTCAAAATATAACATGAATCATGCCAATCATCCGGGTACTTAAATAGGACTCTCATTGTCGATAAATTTCAGACAGCTGGCTAATATATACGATAATAATACGTAGTTCATTTCAACGATATAAATTCATTCTCTATAATCGAATTATTTCTCGTTTCTAAACAATATATAACAAATAATTTTCTGATGAAAAAAATCAAATAACACTTAACGAATACAGATATACAAATGTATGATTGTACGAAGATTAACGATATTGTAGAAAGTTTAAAAAAAAATTATCGCAAAAGGAAGGAAGAAAGGAAGCAAAAAAGAAATATAGCAAAATAAAGAAGATAAAAAAAAAAGAGAAAAGAAAAAAGGAAAAGAAGAAAGAAAAAATTATTCGTGATACTAACTACGACAAAACGATCCGTCGGTAGTGACATCTGTGTCAATAAGGCGAATCCTCTCAGGGGTATCCCGCGGGATAGAAGGACTCGAGGGTCCGCGGGAACGCGATTATCCTCATTCAATCATCGATTTTATTTGGTTAATAAAACGATTATCCTGTTCGTCGACGAGCTCTCGGAGCGTCGATCGAGAGAAAAAGAGGACGAGAAGGAGACAGAACGATAGATAGATATATATATATATATAGAGAGAGAGAGAAAGAGAGAGAGAGAGAGAAACAGACAGACAGACAGACAGAGAGAGAGAGAGAGAGAGAGAGAGAGAGAGAGAGAGAGACAGAGAGAGAGAAAAAGAGAGGGAGATAGACACGGGTCGCGTACCCTCCCGAGGGCGTTCGACCAAAAATGTAATTTACATCCCTTTATGTCGCGAGATTGAAATATTTGCGAATTAATCCGCGCGACAGGATTATCGCCGGCCATTATACGCGGCAGCTCGCTTCCTCCCTCTTTTCCTATCTTTACCCTACTCTCTTCAGTCTCTTTTTCACTCACTCTCTCTCTCTCTCTCTCTTTCTCTTTCTCTCTCTCACTCTGTCAGTCACCCTCTTTCCTCCTACCTCGAGACTTCCTGGACTCTCTTCCTTTCGTTTCCACTTCGGTCCTCGAACGAACGAACGATTATCTCGTCTCCTAACGATCCTCTCTTTGTTCGACTTGTAAAAATCATTTCGGCAGTCCCTTTTCGTCTTTCACGATGAATCGATTTTAATTATATAGAAACATATATATATATATATATATATATATATATATATAATATAGATGTAGAATATCCCTTAACAAATACCAATGAACTTATCGATAAATTAATTACTAGATACTATTGCGATATATCAGAAAGAGACAGATTTTGTGTTAATTATCGTTAAGATAATCGATCAGTTTGAATATAACCTGCTCGTCGTAGTTCCCTCTCCTTCACGCGATTCAAGTAATCATTCAAAAGGAGAATTCCTTGGTCTATGTACGTTACATACGATACGATACAATACCTACCTACCTACCTACCTACCTACATACATACATACATACATACATACATCCTGGAAGTAACAACGAGGATATAACTTGGTCCAAGGGAGGAGCCAGGACATAACGTCGAATCCCCGAGCTGTTAAACTGGCATACAATAATCTGCACGGCGCCAATCCTGATGGGGGAGGAAGCATTCAATTAATTCTCTCTCGGAGTCCAAAATTTGTCGCTCGTATTAAATCTCACTGGATTAAAGACAATCTCGCTTACGCTCGCTTCTCGACCTTCTCCTTCGCTTCACTTGAACCCTATCGTCCTTTCTCCATCTCTCTCTCTCTCTCTCTCTCTCTCTCTCTCTCTCTCTCTCTTTCTCTCATTCACCTATAAAGCTTACATATCTCTCTTTCTCTATCTCTCTCTTGTATTACTCCCATCACCATGAACGGTGTCGACCATCTTACGACGATCTCTTGTACTCAACTCTCTCTCTCTCTCTCTCTTTCTCTCTCCATCTTTGTCTCTCTGTCTCTCTTTCTCTTACTCATCTCTCTAGCCATTGCTCCCCCTCCTCCCCACTAAACCCTTGTCTCATCCATCCCCCGCATCCTCAAGTTTACGATAGCTTCAGGACGCAACATGAGACTGGTACGTGGCCGTTTCAATGAAGAAACCGGCGCCATTAGCTCGATCTCTATACTCGCGTCGATGAGCCTTCTATGATCGTACTAAGTTTGTTGCTCGCTTCCTACGACGTCGGGTAATAGTCGTTAATGAATGAACGAACGTATCTAATGAATGAATCATGATAGACATATACGGTCTATCGGTGTTGTTCGTTCTTGGCTGGTTGCTTTCTTTCGTTGGTTGATTTGTTTTTTTTTTCTTTTTCTTTGTTGTTGTTCTTTTTCTTCTTCTTACTCAATATAATCATTAAACGATAAGAGGTCGTCAGACATCGTTATGTATTTTTCAAAGTTTTACTCGATACACTGTACGTTCGTAATTTTTGACGATTATTATAGTTGCTTCTTTTATATCGGAATTTCTTAACTCCTATATCTAATCGAAATATGTAGTTTTCTGTAATTCTCCATTTTAATTAATTTATTTATTAACAACGAATCACTCGTAGTTTATTTCTCACAAGTAACGACTATGGTCACTCATGAAAATCGTTTATTATATACATGATATCGTTTATTATATCAAAATATAAATCAAATTTATTCGTATATATTTCAATTACATTTCAACTTCAAATTCTGATATCACGTGTATATATGATACGTTAACGAACGTGTAATTTACAGTCATTCGACGTCCAAAGAGTTCTTATTCGACATTTTAAGAACTATCGTTCTTAGATACGAAAGAAAAGAAAACGACAATAAGTACGACAAACTATCCAAAGTAACGTTACATCATTAAATATCCTAATAAGAATTCGATAATAATTTAGAAAACGAGTAAAGTTAAATTAAGAAAATTCATAGTTAAAACATCGTTTAAACAAAAGTTTAAAAAAGAGAAAGCGAGAGACAGAGAGACAGAGAGAGAGAGAGAGAGAGAGAGAGAGAGAGAGAGAGAGAAAGAGAGAGAGAACGAAAGAGCATCAAGGGAGGTGGACGATACGGGTGACTGTAAATAAAAGTGAACCGTGGCCCGGGCTTCATCAGCAGCCAACGAAAAACGCGTCAGGGTCGTGACCCTGAGTTAGGCAGCGAGGGGCTGCCATGACATCGGAGAGTACGAGACCTTTCCAGGGACGAAAAGGGAGTCTTTCTCTCTCTCTCTCTCTTTCTGTTGGTTGGTAATTACTTACTCCCGCAGTGTATTTCGAAAAATAAATCGTTCGAGATCGGGGAGTTTCAATCGCGATTTTCTCTGTTATTTGAACGAGAGAAAACGACGATTCTCTTTTAACTAGTGTACCGTGAAAACGGGAAGGAGGTGAAAGATGATAAACGACTTTTGTAAAGGTATGAGATAGAGATCGAAGGGCACGTACGTGCGTCTTTGATCCACAGGTGGTATACCCGAAAGTTAACGAGACTCCATTCGAGAGATCAAAGATGTACGTACGGCCGATGTTAACAATAGATTTCAACCTGAGTCAGGTTGGCGACGTGGCACGTTCCCGCAGTGCAGGTGTATTAAAGAAGGGAAATCTTGTCGTCCATCGATCGCGTAGACCGAGGATAAATAATTGCTTAGGTGAAAGCTAAAAGTTACAATTTGGGTCAAGGATAAGAAATTTTCTCGAACGAAGAAGATCATTAAGAAGAAAAAAAAATGTGACAAATAATAATAAAAAAGAAAGAAATATCGACGAGAATTTTTCTTTTTTGTCTCTTTTACAAAAGAAAAAAGAAAGAAGAAGGGGAGGAGGAAAATACCTTTTCCTTTTTTTCTTTTCTTTTTTCTTTTCTTTTTCTTCTTCTTCTTCTTCTTTTTTTTCTTTTTTTTTTCTTTTTAATCGTTCGACAGATATATTCCAACATATCTCGAGATACATATGCTAGCGACAATTTATTAGGTTTAATAAAGGCAAGCAAACAATCCATGCGAATAAATATTCTTCTTAGGGTTGGCCAAAGCTAGCGATGGATTCGCCAAGGGGGAGACTTAGAAGCCATTAGCGAGATTGCTTGTACCGTATCTTCCTTTCTAGATAGTGCCTCGAATGATATCCCGTTACAGAGATTCCTGAACAATAAGATCTATCCCGCGAAGAAATGAAATTTTCTCTTGCCCGAGTTAATACGGATAGGACATAACTCTTCTATCCTTTTGTACATGTATATTCATACGCACACATACACATGCACATATATATATATAAGAAGAGACAAAATTCTGTTTTCTCCAAAAAGGGCCGAGAAAGGTGTATACCTCGAGAAGAGCTGTAATTAGACGCCGTAACACAATGCCTTAATAATCCTTGCAAGTTGTAATTTTATATCTTTGAAAACTAATAATAGGGCTTAACTCGATACCTGCGGCGGTGGATCGATGACGTGCCCTTGAGAAATATAATTCAATTTTAAAACATAATTAATTAAATATATTACTACGATAATTATATACTATATCTACTATCTGTATATCATCAAAATTTGATTGGATATTAAATTCGTTTTATCTATTTTCTTTTTCCTTAAAATTGCAATCTTCTTTTAGAAGAATTAATTAATTAATTAATCCGATCGTAATCAAAGTTATTGTTTATTATTAAGCGTTTATGAAAATAATTTATATATATATATATATTTTTTTTTCCTTCTTTCTTTTGTTTGAGATTTATTTCCTATATATAGATAGAAGATAATTATTTTCTTGAAATTTTAATTCTAAATTCAAAATGAGCTTTTCGTCTTATCGACAAGGTATCATTCTACTGCAGCCGTTAACGTAACCTGGCGAAGTAATTTCAAGATTGCATTCGGTCGCATCTTATTACCCGCGTCATCTCCAATGTACACACGTGGATTATTGCCAGAGTATCGAATGAATGGGATCGCGATATCCCCTGTACAAGTGCGGGGAGAGAAGCGTATAAAAGCAGAGCGAAGAGCCACGGTGGAATCTAATTGGCAGAAGGATTACGGATCGTACGGTGGTATCTCTCTTGAAATCGTATTCGGATCACCTATGTGCACCAATCGCGTAGAGAGAAGATTGAAGAGCCTCCTCCTCTTCTCTCCTCTCCTCTCTGCTTCTCTTCTCTTCTCTTCTCTTCTCTTCTCTTCTCTTCTCTTCTCTTCTCTTCTCTTCTCTTCTCTTCTCTTCTCTGCTCTGCTCTGCTCTACTCTTCATCCCCCATTCCCTTCTCTTTTTCTCTATATATCGCTCTTTCCTGACTTTATGTATAGAAACTCGTTCGAATCAATCGTATCAATTCACAATCACGAATCTAATTATAAACAGATTAAAAACGAACAAAACCTTTCTATATTATTATATCTTTAACAAATTGTCGAACCGTTAACGAATTACGATCGATATATAAAAAAGTAAGAGACGAACATGTGAATATAGGGAAATGTTTCGAAAGAGAAAAAGATATAATATCAAATCGAAGGGAAGATAATCGAAGTGAAAAGATAAAAAGAAAAATGAAAACAGAATGATCGATACGACGATACGACGTTTACTCGCGTGGATATTTTAGTTCTTGTAGAATAAAAAGAGGAGGGTGAGAGGGATGGTTGAGATGGAAAAATAAAAGAAACAAGTTATGACGAAGTTTTAGGATCAAGTTGTGATATAATTTATATCCGGGGTCGTGCGATTTCCGGGGCGCGAAATCCCGTAAATATTAATTTCACGAGCGCGGATATAAATTGCGCGGGCGCGGCCGCGTATAAGTCGTCGTAATAAACGTCGCTCGGCTGGAGAGCCGTGAGTTGTACATACAATGTGTAAAGTGCCGGGCGTAAAGTTAGCCTCGGCAGTGTCCATCGTCGAGAGGCACGCCGCGACTCTGGGAAGGTTATAACGGCGCCATAATCGTATACATTCGGCGACAATAATCGTTTTATGGTGGTCGGCAATATCGGTGGGTATATACCACCCTCGTACCTCCCTCCTCCTCATCCCACCTCATTCCTCCCCCTGATTCTCGTCTACCAACACTATCACCAATCACACCGACTACCAACACTACGAATTGATAACCTCCACCTACAAACGGACGACTCTCGAAGGACAAGCTTACTGTCTCGGTCATCTACGGCCATTACCCACCGTAGAAATCGGTACTCCGACTCTCTATCGAACTTTTACCATCCATCCGAGACCTGAAATTCCCTTATGTTGGACGTTCTAAAACCTGTAGTCCCGCTTTTACCGAGGAGAACCACTTTTCGTGGCTAACGTTTACGAGGACGAAGTCTAGATCGGTATTCTCTGTTTGTTGAAGCGAAGTTAGGTGATCGGATAAGATTTATATGCTGGTGATTTCGATTTCTTAGTGCGTGAAGGCGCAAAAAGAATATATATATATATATATATATATATATATATATATATATATGCATGTATGTATACACATATTTGTAAGGGGAACTTTCGATCGTTACGCGTTTGCTTCCAAAAGACTCGCTTTTATGAATTCTGATATCTCTCCGAGCAATTCGTAACTTTCCTCGTAGTTGACGATCCATTAAAAGAGAACGTAAAAAATCTTATCGACTTTATGTTCCGGTTAACTTGAAAAATAGCAAACCTCGTCTCTTGGCATATACATACGTATATACATCCCCGATGATATCTCCTATCTTTTACTATAAAATTGATCGAACGATGAACCTTTTACGAATATAACTTTAACTTATAATATTATATTATTCTCCATCGAATCGACCAACGCTTATTATCTGAGAGAGACTGTACCGAGGTAGGAATCAGTTCTCTTCGCCACCTTCTAACCCCCTTCCACCCTCGTAATTATTATTCCACCCCTATATTGCGCGAGAAGATGCACGGCCGAGCAAACGTAACGTAACGTACCGAAACGGGGACGAGGCGAAACGAAACGAAACGGAACGAAACGAGCGACAGTGTAACCCGCCCGTCCCCTCCCCTCCAACCCCCCCGGTATACCCCTCTCATACCTATTTCGACTCTAGCAGTCCCGTTTTTC